>NC_081554.1:143689279-143801661 GCF_963082655.1 Stomoxys calcitrans | reverse complement strand
TAAAAATAAACCGATCTGAACCATATACGACACGGATGTCGAAAAGCCTAACATAAGTCACTGTGTCAAATTTCAGTGAAATCGGATTATAAATGCGCCTTTTATGGGGCCAAGACCTTAAATCGCGATATCGGTCTATATGGCAGCTATATTCAAATCTCGACCGATCTGTGCAAAATTGAAGAAGGACTTCGTAGAGTCTAACCAAACTCACTGTCTCAAATTTCAGCGACATCGGACAATAAATGCGTCTTTTATGGCCCCAAAACCTAAAACGTAGATATCGGTCAATATGACAGCTATATACAAATCTGAACCGATCTGTGCGATATTGCAGAAGTATGTCAAGGGGTTTAACTTAAATCACTGCCCCAAATTTTGGCGACATCGGATAATATATAAGCATTTTATGGGCCCAAAACCATAAATCAAGAAATCGGTCTATATGTCAGCTATATCCAAATCTGAACCGATCTGGGCCAAATTGAAGAAAGATGTCGAAAGGCATAACACAACTCACTGTCCCAAATTTCAGCAAGATCGGATAATAAATGTGGCTTTTATGGGACTTAGACCCTAAATCGGATGATCGGTCTATATGGCAGCTATATCCAAATCTGGACCGGTCTGAGCCAAATTCACGGAGGATGTCGAAGGGCCTAACACAACTCACTGTCCCAAATTTCAGCAAAATCGGATAATAAATGTGGCTTTTATGGGACTATGACCTTAAATTCGAGGATCGGTCTATATGGCAGCTATATCCAAATCTGAACCGATCTGAACCAAATTGACAAAGAATATTGAGGGGCCTAACGCAACTCACTGTCCCAAATTTCAGCGAAATCGGATAATAAATGTGGCTTTTATGGGACTTAGACCCTATATCGGATGATCGGTCTATATGGCAGCTATATCCAAATCTGGACCGATCTGAGCCAAATTCACGGAGAATGTCGAAGGGCCTAACACAACTCAATGTCTCAAATTTCAGCGAAATCGGATAATAAATGTGGCTTTTATGGGACTTAGACCCTAAATCGGATGATCGGTCTATATGGCAGCTATATCCAAATCTGGACCGATCTGAGCCAAATTGACGGAGGATGTCGAAGGGCCTAACACAACTCACTGTCCCCAATTTCAGCAAAATCGGATAATAAATGTGGCTTTTATGGGCCTAAGACCCTAAATCGGCCGATCGGTCTATATGGGGGCTATATCAAGATATAGTCCGATATAGCCCATCTTCGAACTTAACCTGCTTATGGACAAAAAAAGAATCTGTGCAAAGTTTCAGCTCAATATCTCTATTTTTAAAGGCTGTAGCGTGATTTCAACAGACAGACGGACAGACGGACAGACGGACGGACATGTCTAGATCGTCTTAGATTTTTACGCTGATCAAGAATATATATACTTTATAGGGTCGGAAATGGATATTTCGATGTGTTGCAAACGGAATGACAAAATGAATATACCCCCATCCTTCGGTGGTGGGTATAAAAATAATGTGGACGGACCTAACACAACTCACTTTCCAAATTGTGGCGAAATCGGATAATAACTGCGCCTTTTATGGGCCCAAAACCTAAAATCGATAGATCGGTCTATATAGCAGCTATATCAAAATCTGGACCGATCTGGATGTCGAAGGGCCTAACACAACACACTGTCCTAAATTTCAGCAAAATCAGATAATAAATGTGACTTTTACGGGCCTAAGACCCTAAATCGGCTGATCGGTCTATATGGCTGCTTTATTCAAATCTGGACTGATCTGAGCCAAAATGAAGAAGGATGTCGAAGTGCCTAACGCAACTTACTGCCCCAAATTTCAGCAAACTCGGATAATAGATGTGGCTTTTAAGACCGATCGTCGGATCGGTCTTTCGGGGGGCTATATCAAAATCTAGTCCGATATAGTCCATTTTTATACCCTCCACCATAAGATGGGGGGTATACTAATTTCGTCATTCTGTTTGTAACTACTCGAAATATTCGTCTGAGACCCCATAAAGTATATATATTCTCGATCGTCGTGACATTTTATGTCGATCTAGCCATGTCCGTCCGTCTGTCCGTCCGTCCGTCCGTCCGTCCGTCCGTCCGTCCGTCCGTCCGTCCGTCCGTCCGTCCGTCCGTCCGTCCGTCCGTCCGTCTGTCTGTCGAAAGCACGCTAACTTCCGAAGGAGTAAAGCTAGCCGCTTGAAATTTTGCACAAATACTTCTTATTAGTGTAGGTCGGTTGGTATTGTAAATGGGCCATATCGGTCCATGTTTTGATATAGCTGCCATATAAACCGATCTTGGGTCTTGACTTCTTGAGCCTCTAGAGTGCGCAATTCTTATCCGATTGGAATGAAATTTTGCACGACGTGTTTTGTTATGATATCCAACAACTGCGCCAAGTATAGTTCAAATCGGTCCATAACCTGATATAGCTGCCATATAAACCGATCTTGGGTCTTGACTTCTTGAGCCTCTGGCGTGCGCAATTCTTATCCGATCAGAATGAAATTTTGCACGACGTGTTTTGTTATGACATCCAATAACTGTGCCAAGTATGGTTCAAATCGGCCCATAACCTGATATAGCTGCCATATAAACCGATCTTTTGTCTTGACTTCTTCAGCCTCTAGAGGGCGCAATTCTCATCCGAATGGAATGGAATTTCGCACGACGTGTTTTGTTATGATACCCAACAAGTGTGCCAAGTATGGTTGAAATCGGTCCATAACCTGATATAGCTGCCATATAAACCGATCTTGGGTCTTGACTTCTTGAGCCTCTAGAGGGCACAATTCTTATCCGATTTGAATGAATTTTTGCACGAAGTATTTCGCTATGATATCCAAATCCTGTGCCAAGTATGGTTGAAATCGGTCCATAACCTGATATAGCTGTCATATAAACAGATCTGGGGACTTGACTTCTTGACCTTCTAGAGGGCGCAATTATTATCCGATATGCCTGAAATTTTGTACGACGGATCGTCTCATGACCATCAACAAACGTGTTTATTATGGTCTGAATCGGTCTATAGCCCGATGCAGATCCCATATAAATCGTTCTCTCTATTTTACTTCGTGAGCCCCAATGGGCGCAATTCTTTTACGAATTGGCTGAAATTTTACACAGGTCTCCAACATATAATTTAATTGTGGTCCGAACCGGACCATATCTTGATATCTCTCTAATAGCAGAGCAAATCTTTTCTTATATCCTTTTTTGCCTAAGAAGAGATGCCGGGAAAAGAACTCGACAAATGTGATCCATGGTGGAGGGTATATAAGATTCGGCCCGGCCGAACTTAGCACGCTTTTACTTGTCGTACTTAACCTGCTTATCTCTATTTTTGGAGACTCTAGTGTGACTTCAACAGAGACGGACAGACTGACGGCATGGCTAGATCGTCTTAGATCTTTACGCCAACCACGAATATGTATACTTTATAGGGTCGGAAATGGATATTTCGATGTGTTGCAAACGGAATGACCAAATGAATATGCCCCATCCCTTGGTGGGGGGTATAAAAACCTGCTAAGTTCGGCCGGGCCATGTCTTGGGTACCCACCGCCATTGATTCCGATAAGAATTTATATTTATAAATTCAGTTCGTATTTGAATAATTATTTTGCAGGAAGTCCGGCGATCGGGTTATATGGTTATATATGGCTATATAAGTATATAGAATATATATATTTATACCCTCCACCATAAGATGGGGGGTATACTAATTTCGTCATTCTGATTGTAACTACTCGAAATATTCGTCTGAGACCCCATAAAGTATATATATTCTTGATCGTCGTGAAATTTTATGTCGATCTAGCCATGTCCGTCCGTCCGTCCGTCCGTCTGTCTGTCGAAAGCACGCTAACTTCCGAAGGAGTAAAGCTAGCCGCTTGAAATTTTGCACAAATACTTCTTATTAGTGTAGGTCGGTTGGTATTGTAAATGGGCCATATCGGTCCATGTTTTGATATAGCTGCCATATAAACCGATCTTGGGTCTTGACTTCTTGAGCCTCTAGAGTGCGCAATTCTTATCCGATTGGAGTGAAATTTTGCACGAAGTATTTCCTTTTGATATTCAACAATTGTATAAAGTATGGTTCAAATCGGTTCATAACCTTATATAGCTGCCATATAAACCGATCTTGGGTTTTGACTTCTTGAGCCTGTAGAGTGCGCAATTATTATCCGATTGGAATGAAATTTTGCATGACGTGTTTTGCTATGATATCCAACAACTGTACCAAGCATGGTTCAAATCGGTCCATAACCAGATATAGCTGACATATAAACCGATCTTGGGTCTTGACTTCTTGAGAATCTAGAGTGCGCAATTCTTATCCGATTGGAATGAAATTTTGCACGACGTGTTTGGTTATGATATCCAACAACTGTGCCAAGTATGGTTCAAATCGGTCCATAACCTGGTATAGCTGCCATATAAACCGATCTTGGGTCTTGACTTCTTGAGTAGAGGGCGCAATTCTTATCCAATTTGAATGAATTTTGGCACGTAGTATTTTGTTATGATATCCAACAACTGTACTAAATATGGTTCAAATCGGTTCATAACCTGATATAGCTGCCATATAAACCGATCTGGGATCTTAACTTCTTGAGCCTCTAGAGGTCGCAATTATTATCCGATTTGCCTGAAATTTTGTACGACGGATTCTCTCATGACCATTAACATACATGTTTATTATGGTCTGAATCGGTTTATAGCCTGATATAGCTCCCATATAAATCGATCTCTCTAGTTTACTTCTTGAGCCCACAAAGGGCGCAATTCTTATTCGAATTGGCTGAAATTTTACACAGGTCTCCAACATATAATTTAATTGTGGTCCAAACCGGGCCATATCTTAATATCGCTCTAATAGCAGAGCAAATCTTTTCTTATATCCTTTTTTTTCCTAAGAAGAGATGCCGGGAAAAGAACTCGACATATGCGATCCATGGTGGAGGGTATATAAGATTCGGCCCGGCCGAACTTAGCACGCTTTTACTTGTTTTTTTTTTTTTTTGTAATCGTCGATGAAAGCTTTGAACAAAATTTTGGCTAAATTGGTCAATAAAGCGTATTTATTGACCAATTTAACCAGTATCTCTTGGAGTGAAATTTGGGTAATATACATATATAGGAGATATGTTTTAATCGAAACCGATTACTATGAAATTCACCAGTAACTTTTTTTATACCCTCCACCATAAGATGGGGGTATACTAATTTCGTCATTCTGTTTGTAACACCTCGAAATATTCGTCTAAGACCCCATAAAGTATATATATTCTTGATCGTCATGACATTTTAAGTCGAACTACCCATGTCCGTCTATCTGTCCGTCCGTCTGTCTGTCGAAGCACACAAACTTTCGAAGGAGTAAAGCTAGCAGCTTGAAATTTTGCACAAAAACTTCTTATTAGTGTAGGTCGGTTGGGATTGTAAATGGGCCATATCGGTCCATGTTTTGATATAGCTGCCATATAAACCGATCTGGGATCTTGACTTCTTGAGCCTTCTTATCTGATTTGTCTAAAATTTTGCATGAATAGTTTTGTTATGACTTCCAACAACTGTGCTTAGTATGATTCAAATCGGTCCACGAACTGATGTAGCTGTCATATAAACCTGTCTGGGGTCTTGACTTCTTGAGCGTCTAGAGTGCGCAATTCGTTTCCGATTTGGTTGAAATTTTGCACGACGTGTTTTGTTATAACTTTCAACAATTGTGTTAAGAATAGTTCAAATAGTTCTATAACCAGATATAGCTGCCCTATAAACCGATCTTTGGTCTTGACTTCTTGAGCCACTAGAGGACACAATTATTATCGGATTTGGCTGAAATTTTGCATGAGGTGTTTTGTTATGACTTTCAACAACTGTGCTAAGAAAAGTTCAAATCGGTCCATAACCTGATATAGCTGCCATATAAACCGATCTGGCTATAATATTGGAGCTTTATCAGGTTATGGTCCTAATCTGACCATAATTTAATTGAATATTGAAGACCATAGTAGAAGTTGTTGTGAAAATGTTCAGCAAATTGGAGTAACAATTGCGCCCTTTAAGGGGTCAAGAACTAAAATTGATAGAGAACGGTTTATATGGGTGATGTATCAGGCCATAGACCGATTGGGACCATATTTGACATATATGTTGAAGGTCATAGGGGAAGCCGTTGTACAAAATTTCACCCAAATTGAATAATAATTACGCCCTTTAGAGGCTCAAGAAGTCAAGATCCCAGATCGGTTTATATGGCAGCCACATCAGGTTATTGATCGATTTGAACCATTTTAGGCACAGTTATTACAAGACATAACAACAAACGCAGTGCCAAATCGGATAGGAATTGCGCCCTCTTGTGGCTCAAGAAGTCAATTTCCAAGATCGGTTTATATGGCAGCTATATCAAAACATGGACCGATAAAGCCCATTTACAATCCCAACCGGTCTACACTAATAAGAAGTATTTGTGCGAAATTTCAAGGGGCTAGCTTTTCTCCTTCGAAAGTTATCCTGCTTTCGACAGACAGGCGGACGAACAGACGGACGGACATGGATAGATCGACTTAAAATGCCATGATGATCAAGAATATATTTACTTTATGGGGTCTTAGACTAATATTTCGAGGAGTTGCAAACAGAATGACGAATTTGGTATACCGCCAACCTATGGTGAAGGGTATAAAAGGGTATTAAGTTCGGCCGGGCCGATCTTTGGATATCCACCATCTCGGATATATATGTAAAATAAATATATGTATTCGTCACAATGCGGTGAAAATTGTTCAAATTGGTGCACCCAAATTCGGCACGGACATTGAAAGACATTGAAAGCTCAAATAAATACAAGTCGCTGTTGAATTTTGTATCCCAAATTTCAACAAATCGGGCAATAAATAAAGCTTTTATGAGCTTCAGACCCTTAACCGGCATATTGGTCTATATGACAGCT
The DNA here is from genome assembly GCF_963082655.1 of Stomoxys calcitrans. NCBI lineage: Eukaryota > Metazoa > Arthropoda > Insecta > Diptera > Muscidae > Stomoxys > Stomoxys calcitrans. Next base: position 143,794,682 of record NC_081554.1, on the reverse strand, counting down.
ATATCTAAATACAGTCGGTTCTTTACTATATTTCAGATGGCGGGTGGCTTAAAACTACTTACTGTTTCAGCGAAATCGGATAAAAAACAAGTAAAAGCGTGGTAAATTCGGCCAGGCCGAATCTTATATACCCTCCACCATTGATCGCATTTGTCGAGTTCTTTCCAGGTATCTCTTTTTAGACAAACAAAGGATAAAAGAGAAAAATTGCTATGCTAATTGAATTGAGTGTTGGAGACCATAGTATTGGGTTGCCCAAAAAGTAATTGCGGATTTTTTAAAAGAAAGTAAATGCATTTTTAATAAAACTTAGAATGAACTTTAATCAAATATACTTTTTTTACACTTTTTTCTAAAGCAAGCTAAAAGTAACAACTGATAACTGACAGAAGACCGATTCAGACCATATTTGACACGTATATTGAAGATCATGGGAGAAGTCGTTGTACAAAATTTCAGCCAAATCGGATAATAATTACGCCTTCTTGAGGCTAAAGAAGTCAAGATCCCAGTTCGGTTTATATGGCAGCTATATCAGGTTATGGACCGATTTGAACCAGTTGTTGGAAGCCGTAACAAAACATGCAAAATTTCAGCCAAATCGGACAGGAATTGCGGAGTCTAATGGGTCAAGAAGTCAAGATCCTAGATCGGTTTTATATGGCAGATATTTCAGTTTAGGGACCGATTTACACCGTACTTGACACAGTTGTTGGACGTAATGATGAAACACTGCATGAAAAATTTCAGCCAAATCGGATAGGAATTACGCCCTCTAGAGGCTCGAGAAATCAAAACCCCAGATCGGTTTATATGATCAGGTATTGTCTGATCGGTCTATATGGCAGATATATCCAAGTATAGTCCGACCTGAACCACCTTTGGGTCCTATATTGGGAGGCCTAAAGCTACTCACTGTTTCAAATTTCAGCGTAATCGGTTAAAAAATAATTCTTTTATGGGCTTCAGACCCTTAATCATTTGGTTGGTCTATATGGCAGCTGTGTCTAGATATAGTCCGATCTGAACCATATTTTGGTCAGATGTCGAGAGGGATAAATTAACCCACTATTTGAAATTTCAGCGAAATCGGGTAATAAATAAAGCTTTTATGAGCTTTAGACCCCTTATCGGCAGATCGGTATATATAGCAGCTATATCTAAATATAGTTCAATCTGAACCATATTTGAGTCGGATGTCGGGAAGCCCTTAGCTACTTACTGTTTCAAATTTCAGCGAAATCGGATAAAAAATAAAGCATCTATGGGCATTAGACCCTTTATCGTCAGATCGGTCTATATAGCAACTATATCTAAATATGATCCGATTTCGCCCGTTCAAGAACTTAACTAGCGTGCCTCAAAAAGACGTATCTGTGCCAAATTTCAGCTCAATGACTCAATTTTTGAAGGCTGTAAAGTGATTACAACAGACGGACGGATAGACGGACAGACACACTGACATCGTTAAATAGTTTTAGAATTTTACGACGATCCGAAATATATGTACTTTTAAAATAAACCGATCTTGGCTCTTGACTTCTTGAGCCTCTAGAGGGCGCAATTCTCGTCCGATTTGAATGAAATTTTGCATGAGGTGATTTTTGTTATGACTTCCAATAACTGTGCTAAGTATGGCGCAAATCTGGGATCTTAACTTCTTGAGCCTTAAGAGGGCGCAATTCTGATCCGATTTTGCAGAAATTTTGTACAACGGTTTCTCTCATGACTTTCAAGATACGTGACTAATGTGGTCTGAATCGATTAATAGCTTGATACAGCTCCCATATAAACCAATCTCTCGATTTTGCTTCTTGAGCCCCTATAAGTCCCAATTCTTATCCGAATGAACTGAAATATTACACAATGACTTCTACAATGTTCGACATTCATTTATGGTCCGAATCGAACTATGACTTGATGTAGCTCCAATAGCATAACAGTTCTTATTCAATATTCCCGCGCATAGAACTCGACAAGTGCGATCCATGGAGGAGGGTATATAAGATTCGGTCCGGCCGAACTAAGCACGCTCTTACTTGTTTAACATTATGTGATTATTAGGGCTTCTGCCAAGTGTACATATTCATGGATTCCATATAGGCTTTCTTAATAACATTGTCCTCCCATTAACCCATGGATATAGTTTGTGTCGTAAATCCTGATATTTTTGAATATTAAATGTGCCGAAATCTATAGAACGCTTTTTACAAGAAACTAAAACTTTTGTATTTGCTGATAAATCACCATTGTTAAGTTGTTATGTTGTTTTGCAAATAGGATCTTACATTAGGTTGAGTAATCCCATCGAGTATATACTGTACAAATTGTTACCCACTGGTCAATATTCAGTTGAAGTAAAATTGATACAACATTATGATCTGAATTCCATTCACAACCGAATTCACAAATACATTATTTGGTATATATATACACATGATAGTAGGTTGTTTATTGTTATATGGAACTAGATACACTGGGCCTATCACTCTGCGCCTTTTTTACAAGGATTTTTTTTTTTTTAATTTGTATTAAACTGAGCGAGATATAAGTGAAATATAATACTACGAAAGAGTATATGAAAGTCTCTTGTCTCTCATCCATAAAAAATCCTGTATTGTAATCCAGATCTAAAAAAGCTGATGTGTACATATAAAGTCTTAACAATCTTCTAACCAACAATCAATCACTATCTAACTAAACTACTTTCAATGACTATGGATGTGCAAACTAGAATTATTTTCGCTGGGTAAAATTATTATATCAACTTTCTGTGATCCAAAAATATTCTGTGTAGCCCTCGTAAAATTTTTTATAAAAACCAATAGTTTTCAATAGATGCCAAAAGGCACTCATACATACTTTTCATGTTCGTATACCCTCTGCAACTAAAAAAAATGGATTTTATTCTTCGAATTTAGCCTGAAATTACATGCTGGCCGCAGAAAAGTAAGGCCACATTATGCTTAGGGGTTTAGCACATTACCCAAACATCTGTATCTTTGAATCTTTGATACTTTAAGAAAATTATTTCCGATGCTGGCTTTTGGCTCATTCGCTAACGTATTCGTTTCTACTCTGCAAAGACCACAGCCAACCCAAAAAAGGTCTTAAAGTATCAATAGAAAAATGTAATTTATTTTCTGGTTTGGTTTATTTTTGCCACTACACCCACCCCCCCCAATTTTTTTTAGGGCAGCTTGAAACTCTTGAGATTGGCTGATGGTTGCCATTTTCCGCAAAAAGCATTGACTTATAACAGACATTGTTGTCGACGACGGATGTAGACTAAGTAAGAGCAAATAGGCTCTGTTCTGACTAAACACTAACTTACAGAGAAATAGAAAAATTCTAAAAATATTTGAGCTTTGTTATAAATTGTCTATTTATAGGATTCTAGCTGACCTGGGCCCGCTACGCTGCGCCTTTTTTTACTTTATAAGGAACAAAATTTTCCTTGGAATATTTATTTTCGATAATTAAAGATCTTTTAGTAAAATACCATGCTAACTTGACTAACAGTTTAACAATATAAGTGCCTTTATCTATTGGGTTGCCCAAAAAGTAATTGCGGATTTTTCATATAGTCGGCGTTGACAAATTTTTTCACAGCTTGTGACTCTGTAATTGCATTCTTTCTTCTGTCAGTTATCAGCTGTTACTTTTAGCTTGCTTTAGAAAAAAAGTGTAAAAAAAGTATATTCAATTAAAGTCCATTCTAAGTTTTATTAAAAATGCATTTACTTTATTTTAAAAAATCCGCAATTACTTTTTGGGCAACCCAATAAATCCCATATGATCTTTATTGGTATACCAATTTAAGTTTGGATGTAAGGTGTACTCCATTCTTAAAATACTTCTTTTCAGCCCGATATTCTCATGATGTCTGATTTAGTGGTGTTTTCGGGGGAGAGGTGGTCTCCCAGCTACTTGGCACTGGAAAAATATCAGCATCGTGCTCTTCTCTCAAATACCATTTATTTAAACCCCATATTGCCATTGGCTTAAGAGGAGTTTACGGGATGAGGCGTCTCCCAAACATCAAATTCGTTTTCTAATCTCAAATATCTCTCATTTGAGCCACATATTGGCATGGTCGAAAAAATTTTTTCCTTTGGGGGTGTTTTGGGAAAGGGTGAAGCCCTAAATACATGGTTCTATATTTGGATATCAAATTCGTATTCTCCTCCCAAATACCATTATTTGAGCCCCATATTGCGATGGTCACTAAAAAAATTGCTGTTTGTGGGGTATTTTGAGAAAGGGGTAGACCCCCAGAAAATTAGTCCCGAAAATGAGTATCAATTCTTGCTCTACTCCCCAATTCCTTTCATTTAAGCTCCACATTGACATGGTCGGTAAATATGACCGATTTAGGGGTGTTTTGTGGGATTGGGGTGATCCCCCAAACACTAATCCCGGAAAATATATCAGCAACGTGCTCTATTCTCATATATCTATATATCATTTATTTGAAGCCCATTTTGCCATTGGCCTCAAAATTGGATATCAAATTCGTTTTCAAATCTCATTTAAACACCTTATTGCAAAAGTCAGCAAATATGTCCGGTTTGGGGTATTGGCCCTAAAAACTACGAATATTTAGTTCCACTCTCTTTAAGACCCAAATTATCTTGGTGACCGACAATTGTATATCAGATACGTTTTGTTATCGTAAATACCTTCCATTTGAGACCCATATTGTCGTGATTGTTGTAAATATATGTTTGGTAGGTTTTATGGTGGGGCAGCCCCCTTAGGTACCCCATCCGAAATTTGGATACCAAACTTTTAATTTTAGGGTACTATATGAGAGCACACAAAATTTCGCTTAAATCGCACCACCCATCTCCGAGATCTGGTGTTTATGAAAATTAGGGTATCAAAAAATTTAGAACTCTATTTTCACCACGGGGTCATTATGCACCATCTGTGAAAATTTCAAGAAAATAGGTTCAGCCGTTTCTGAGTCTATAAGGTACACACAAACATACAAACAAATAAACAATCCTACAAACAAATACAAATTAATTTTTATGTATAAGATTTCCGTTAATATGAGAGCTCTATGTTCACATGGTCCGATAAACAACATAATACATATATACATATCAGACGCTTAGTTGTAGCCAAGATGGATAAAAATAGCATCCTCCAAATGCTTTCATGGATGGTACAAGTGGGAATGGTCAGATTTGGTAATGCCTGCTAGCATTTGAAATTTTGATTAGGCATATTTTGGATTCGTACTCTAGCACTTGACCATTATATATTTAAATAGCTGACAGGTTTTCATTTCTATGAAGACTTTTCTAAATTAGAAGTATATTAAGCAAATATCATTAATACGGCTTCACAATTGATTACCTTTAATAAATTAGCTCGATTGCAGCTTGGTATTAAACTAGCCGTGAATCAGTGTTAAGTTGTTTTTCTTTTTTTTCCAAAATTTTTTGTAGACTAGTAATTTTTTGGTTTTCGTGTATCAGCTTAAGCGTTAAATACCCATATTTCTCAACAACAAAAGCGATAAACATCATGTTTGACTTAAGAAGGTCAACAACAGTGAGCACTGAGTCACTCAACCGCTTTCCTTTAAGATGATTGATTTGTAAATGAGCTTAAAGTACGTACCGTACCATGCAACCGCGCATACAGACCCAAAAACTTACCGAGTGAGCCAAATATCCAACAGCTATTCATTCAAAGTCAATGGAGACTGCCGAAAGTCATCTCAGTCATGTATTTAAAGACGATGCTAAAAAAATTCCAAGAAAGGAACATTCAACAGCAGCGGTGGAAAATCGGAAAGAACAACACAACCAGAAAAAAGTGATGAAAATATTATACAAAAATACATTTTGTTTGGTGGTTAACGCAATAATGACTTTATTCTCTTGAAGAAAACAAAATCTAAACGAAAACAGGCCACAACAAATGACTTTGGGGCTTTTGAAAGATGTCAGGGAATGAATGAATGAATGGGGGCTAATGGCCACAATGTAATAACTTGCTGCCTTTGTATTAGCATTCAATGGAAGACACTCAAGCGGAAATGTGCTAAAAAAGAATTTAGTTTCCTTTTTGTCCTTCGCGTTTTTTAACAAACTACGTATGAGGGCCGCTATAAAAATTTCTGGCTTAATAATGAAAATGCAATGTGTGAGTGCTTGCATTGTCATGATAAAATATGATTCCTTTTCTCTTGTTCGTTTTTCGAATTCCATCCAAGATTTCACGCAATCAATCTCCTACGTTGCTCAGGCGGAATAGTTGGAACATGTCGAAGAAATGGGCTACCATCCGCTCCGAAGTGCTACTCCACGAACAACTTTATTTTAATTAGGCTCGTCTTTGAGGGCCCACACGGTCGATTGTTGTTTTGTTTCGTTCTTATACGCATACATCCACGATTCGCCAACTGTGAAATTTTATAAACGCATTTTGAAGCACCGCGATCGTATCCGAGCTTGTTCTTGACCGAGTGTCAAATTGCGCGAAATCCAAACAAAACAAACCTTTTTACGGCAAGGGGTTCATTTAATGGCAAATGTTTGCTGATGGAAGGAGTGTCCAAGGATGTCTCTATCTCACGGCGATTTTGCATAAAAAGTACACGCACGGCATCAATATTTTCTTGTAAATACAATGGCCGTTTTTGAACGACGTTAATGGAATTCGACTTTGAGCTAGCGTTAGCCACGAATAACGAGAGTTGTGAAAAATTGTTGCGACAAATGTTCACAACCCAGCGGGAATACTAAACTTCTATCAAACCAGCAAAAATTATTGCTTCAAGGAACAGAACAAGGTTGATTAAGAGATCGCTTTTCATGGGAGCTATATCAGGTTATAGACTGATTTGGATGGTATAAACCGATTTGAACCCTATTTGGCACAGTTGTTGAAAGTAAAAATAAAATACGTCATGCAAAATTTCAGGCAAATCGGATAGGCATTGCGTCCTCTAGAAGCTCAAAAAGTCAAGTCCCCAGATCGGTTTATATGACAGCAATATCAGGTTATGGACCGATTCAACAAAACTGGGCACAGTTGTTGGATATCATAACAAAATACTTCGTGCGAAACTTAATTCAAATCGGATAAGAATTGCGCCCTCTAGGGGATCAAGAAGTCAAGATTCTAGATTGGTTTGTATGACAGCTATATCAGGTTATGAACCGATCTGAACCATACTTGGCACAGTTGTTGGATATCATAACAAAACACGTCGTGCAAAATTTCATTCAAATCGGATAAGAATTGCGCCCTCTAGAGGCTCAAGAAGTCAAGAACCAAGATTGGTTTATATATCAGCTATAGCAAAACATGGACCGATATGGCCCATTTACAATACCAACCGACCAACACTAATGAGAAGTATTTGGGTAAATTTCAAGCGGCTAGCTTTACTCCTTCGAAAGTTAGCGTGCTTTCGACAGACGGACGGACATGGCTAGATCGACATAAAATATCACGACGATCTAGAATATATATACTTTATGGGGTCTGACACGAATATTTCGAGTAGTTAGTAACATAATTACGAAATTAGTATACTCCCATCCTATGGTGGGGGGGAATTGCGCCTTGTAGGGGCTCAAGAAGCAAAATCGGGAGATAGGTTTATATGGGAGCTGTATCAAGCTATTGATCGATTCAGACCATATGAGACACGTATGTTGAAGGTCATGAGAGAAGCCGTTGTACAAAATTTCCAAATCGGATGAGAATTGCACCCTCCAGAGGTTCAAGAAGTCAAGATCCCAGATCGGTTTATATGACAGCTACACCAGATTATGAACCGATTTAAATCATACTTAGCACAAGTCATATCAAAACACCTTATGCAAAATTTCAGCCAAATCGGATGAGAATTGCGTGCTCTATTGGCTCAAGAAATCAAGATCCAAGATCGGTTTATATGACAGCTACACCAGATTATGAACCGATTTAAATCATACTTAGCACAGTTGTTTTTCAACAAAACACTACGTGCAAATTTTCAATAAAATCAGACGAGAATTGCGCCCTATAGAGGCTCAAGAAGTCAAAACCCAAGATCGGTTTATATGGCAGCCATATAAAAACATGGACCGATTTAAACCATATTAAGCGTAGTTGTTGGAAGTGCTACCAGAACACTACGTGAAAAATTTCAATAAAATCGGTTAAGAATTGCTACCTCTACAGACTCAAGAAGTCAAGATCCAAGATCGGTTTATATGGCAGCTATATCAAAACATGGACCGATTTGGTGATTTGATTTTGTGCAAAATGTCAAGCGGCTAGCTTTACTTCTTTGAAAGTTAGCGTGCTTTCGACAGACAGACGGACAGACGGAGGGACATGGCTAGATCGACTTAAAATGACATGACGATCAAAAATATATAAACTTTATGATGTCTTAGACGCATATTTCGTGGTGTTACAAATAGAAACAGAATATTTGTTCGTCAGATTTTCGATAATTGTAATTTGAAACAGAACATTTAATAATCTATCTGGATACATCCGCTGAGGTCCATCACAATTGGTGCAGAATTTGATGTAGCTTTGCACGTAGTGTTTTAGTATCACTTCCAGCAACTGTGTTAAGTATGATTTAAATCGGTTCATAATCTGGCTGAAATTTTGCATGAGGTGTTTTGTTATGACTTCCAATAACTGTGCTTAGTATGGCGAAAATCGGTACATAACCTGATATAGCTGCCATATAAACCGATCTGGGATCTTGACTTCTTGAGCCTCTAGAGGGCGCAATTCTCATCCGATTTGGTAGAAATTTTGTACAACGGCTTCTATCATGACCTTCAACATACGTGTCTAATACGGTCTGAATCGATCTATAGCCTGATACAGCTCCATATAAAGCTATTTCCCGATTTATCCAAGATTTAGCCCCTACAAGACGCAATTCATATCCGAATGAACTGAAATATTACACATTGACTTCCACAATGCTCAGCATTTATTTTTAGCCCGAATCGGACTATAACATGTTACTTATGTTTCTTTATTTGAAAAATCCTTTTCTACAATAAACAGAGAAATATCCAGCTAGGAACTTCAAATTGCCTTCACGTGTCTTAGAGCAATTATAAGAAAAATGGAAAAATGGATTGGCGTATCCAATAAACTCTGTGAGATCCTCGTAAATACGATGTGCGCGAATTAAAATAGAGACTTCTAAAACTTTTACGTAGTATAATTATTTAAGCCCATACAGAACACTTATTTTTGCGCTAACAATTGCTACCATACCTAACACAAAACAGAAATTGTATGCATGTGACTGAAGTCGTAGTTGATCTAACTCTTCGTTTGTGCTCCGTTGGGAATTTTCAAATAATAAATAGTTGATACAAAAACTGGAGGCAAAACATATTAATTTTTTATGCAAATGATTGGCACAACCAATAGATTGATTATGAACATCTCCATTAAATGCTTTCAATAGTATAGTATCGTAATCAAGTTAACTACTGAACTAAGAACATAACTCGTGTTTTTGGTGCTGGCAATAAACTATTATTTACCATAATTTATACCTATAATCGAATTTCAACCATTGATTTCTCTGGGTGCAATTTCCTTCTATAAGAATGCTTTGAACCTGATCTAAGCAGGCCTTATTAGTTTTTCCACTGGGGAGTTAGTTCCATTGTTTTTATCGAATAAACCCTTTCAGGTCACTACAACAATGCGTTCTGAATACGATTATGCCAAAAAAAAAAAACTCAAACTTTCCAATGGAAATGTCATGTTGAGCCTGGCAACACTTAATGTTGCCTAGGCCTTAAACTTATATAGCAGCCTTCGTATTACGGTTTATTTATTTATTATGAACATTGTCATATTTCTTTCGATGCGTGCCATGGACAAACGTTTCATTATAGTTTGGGGCTAATTCATCAAATACAGTACAATTGCTGATAAGATAATTCGATTCAAGTCAATGTTATTTATAAATATGTAAATTGAATTTCATCATCACGACAGAATTGGTATTTTTTTTTCTACAAAAGAATTATTATAATTTCGTTTTTTGGTTAAAAATAAATGAAATCATATTACAAACGATATTGAGTTCGAGTTGAGGAAAGTGGGCGTATATTCTTTTAAGGCAGACACCGATAAATATCTTTGTTGGTAGTAGGTAATCAGTCTCGAACTATTGTCAATCGTAATAGTACTAGTATCGATGAGAGTGCACATTGTATATTAAAATAAACTCTCAACCATACGTATAAAGAACGTACGTATATATGTAGTTTAAGTCCAAATTCTTGAAATGTCTATCGGCATCGCACGTTGTTTGAGAATTCAATTTCACTAGTCAAACATTTTTATCATTACCGATTTCAAAATGTTTAATATCCGTCATTACCGAAACTTATTGAAACTTAGGCAGCAAAAAAATTAGCTGCTGCTGAAAACAATCAGTTTATGGTGTTTTAGAAAAATATAAATTTTGGAAACTATCAATGATAATCGGTTGATTTTTATACCCACCACAATAGTATGGGGAGTATACTTATCTAGTAATTTCGTTTGTAACACCTCAAAATATTCGTCTAACACCTCATGAAGTATACATATTCTTGATTGTCTCGACGTTCTGAGTCGATCTAGCCATGTCCGTCCATCTGTCGAAATCACTAAAGAGGTCGAACGGGTAAGGCTAGGTGCTTGAAATTTTGCACAGATAGTTTATTTTTATGTAGGTCGTTGGGGATTGCAAATGTGTCATATCGGTTCAGATTGAGATATAGCTCCCATATAAACCGATCTCCCGATTTAAATTCTTAAGTCCTTGGAAGCTGCAATATTTGTCCGATTTAGCTAAAATTTCGCACGTAGTGTTCTATTATGACTTCCAACAACTGTGTCAAATACGGTCCAAATCAGTCTATAACCTGATATAGCTCCCATATAAACCGACCTCCCAATATGACTTTTTGAGCCCTTACAAGTAGCATTTTTTGTTCGTTTTGGCTGATATTTTGCCTATAGTGTTCCGTTATGACTTCCAACAATTTCCAACCTGATATAGGTCCCATATAATCCGATATCCCGCTTTGACTTCTAGAGCCCTTACAAGCCGCAATTTTTGTCCGATTTTGCAGAAATTAAGCATGTAGTGCTTTGTTATGATTATGATTTAGACCGTACTTTAAGTACGTCTATTACCTGATATAGCTCCTATGTAAACCGGTCTCTCTATCATCCTTGTTCGGTTCCTAGAAGCTTTAATCTTTGCTGGTTTGACAGAAGTTTGGTATGTACAATAAAATTATGCAATTCAACTAAATTTGTTATGTATAAATTTTTAGCAGAATTCATGGTGGTGGTTTCCCAAAATTCGGCCCGGCCGAATTTAGCACCCTTTTACTAACATAAAATTAAAAGGTCTTACACTTCGAAAACTATTTGAGATCCAGAATTTTCAATGTTCATAGATAACAAAAAAATATTAAACAAGTAAAAGCGTGCTAAGTTCGGCCGGGCCGAATCTTATATACCCTCCACCATGGATCGCATTTGTCGAGTTTTTTCCCGGCATCTCTTCTTAGGCAAAAAAGGATATAAGAAAAGATTTGCTCTGCTATTAAAGCGATATCAAATATATGGTCCGGTTTGGACCACAATTAAATTATATGTTGGAGACCTGTCTAAAATGTCACCCAATTCGAATAAGAATTGCGCCCTTTGGGGGCTCAAGAAGTAAAATGGAGAGATCGATTTATATGGGAGCTGTATAGGGCTATAGACCGATTCTGACCATAATAAACACGTATGTTGATGGTCATGAGAGAATTCGTCGTACAAAATTTCAGGCAAATCGGATAATAATTGCGACCTCTAGAGGCTCAAGAAGTCAAGATCGCAGTTCGGTTTATATGGCAGCTATATCAGGTTATGAACCGACTTGTAGCTTATTTGACATAGTTGCTAAAAGTAACAATAAACAAGTTTTTCAATATAGGCTAATCAAATTTTGAAACAAGTAAAAGCGTGCTAAGTTCGGCCGGGCCGAATCTTATATACCCTCCACCATGGATCGCATTTGTCGAGTTCTTTTCCCGGCATCTCTTCTTAGGCAAAAAAGGATATAAGAAAAGAGTTGCTCTGCTATTAGAGCGATATCAAGATATGGTCCGGTTCGGACCACAATTAAATTATATGTTGGAGACCTGTGTAAAATTTCAGCCAATTCGTATAAGAATTGCGCCCATTGGGGCTCACGAAGTAAAATAGAGAGAACGATTTATATGGGATCTGTATCGGGCTAAAGACCGATTCAGACCATAATAAACACGTTTGTTGATGGTCATGAGAGGATCCGTCTTACAAAATTTCTGGCATATCGGATAATAATTGCGACCTCTGGAGGTTCAAGAAGTCAAGATCCCAGATCGGTTTATATGGCAGCTATATCAGGTTATGTACCGATTTTAACCTTATTTGACACAGTTGTTGAAAGTAAAAAATAAAATACGTCATGCAAAATTTCAGCCAAATCGGATAAGAATTGCGCCCTCTAAAAGCTCAAGAAGTCAAATCCCCAGATCTGTTTATATGACAGCTATATCAGGTTATGGACCGATTTCAACCATACTTGGCACAGTTGTTGGATATCATAACGAAATACTTCGTGCAAAATTTCATTTCAATCGGATAAGAATTGCGCACTCTAGAGGCTCAAGAAGTCAAGACCCATGATCGGTTTATATGGCAGCTATATCAGATTATGGACCTATTTAAACCATACTTGGCGCAGTTGTTGGATATCATAACAAAACACGTCGGGCAAAATTTCATTCTGATCGGATATGAATTGCGCACGCTAGAGGCTCAAGAAGTCAAGACCCAAGATCGGTTTATATGGCAGCTATATCAGGTTATGGACCGATTTGAACTATACTTGACACAGTTGTTGGATATCATAACAAAACACGTCGTGCAAAATTTCATTCCAATCGGATAAGAATTGCGCACTCTAGAGGCTCAAGAAGTCAAGACCCAAGATCGGTTTATATGGCAGCTATATCAAAACATGGACCGATATGGCCCATTTACAATACCAACCGACCTACACTAATAAGAAGTATTTGCGCAAAATTTCAAGCGGCTAGCTTAACTCCTTCGGAAGTTAGCGTGCTTTCGACAGACAGACAGACGGACGGACGGACGGACGGACGGACGGACGGACAGACGGACGGACATGGCTAGATCGACATAAAATGTCGCGACGATCAAGAATATATATACTTTATGGGGTCTCAGACGAATATTTCGAGTAGTTACAAACAGAATGACGAAATTAGTATACCCCCCATCCTATGGTGGAGGGTATAAAAACGTCTTGCAAAATTTCAGCCAAATCGGATAGGAATTGCGCCCTCTAGAAGCTCAAGAAGTCAAGACCCAAGATCTATTTATATGACAGCTATATCAGGTTATGAACCGATTTAAACCATACTTGGCACAGTTGTTGGATATCATAACAAAATACTACGTGCCAAAATTCATTCAAATCGGATAAGAATTGCGCCCTCTAGAGACTCAAGAAGTCAAGACCCAAGATCGGTTTATATGACAGCTATATCAGGTTATGAACCGATTTGAACCATTCATGGCACAGTTGTTGAATATCATAACAAAACACGTTGTGCAAAATTTCATTCCAATCGGATAAGAAGTGCGCACTCTAGAGGCTCATGAAGTCAAGACCCAAGATCGGTTTATATGGCAGCTATATCAGGATAAGTACCGATTTGAACCATACTACGCACAGTTTTTGGATATCATAACAAAACACGTTGTGCATAATTTCATCCCAATTGGATAAGAATTGCGCACTCTAGATGCTCAAGAAGTCAAGACCCAAGATCGGTTTATATGGCAGCTATATCAAAACATGGACCGATATGGCCCATTTACAATACCGACCTACACTAATTAGAAATATTTGTGCAAAATTTCAAGCGGCTAGCTTTACTCCTTCGGAAGTTAGCGTGCTTTGGACAGACAGACGGACGGACCGACGGATGGACGGACGGACGGACAGACTGACGGACATGGCTAGATCGACATAAAATTTCACGACGATCAAGAATATATATACTTTGTGGGGTCTCAGACAAATATTTCGAGTAGTTACAATCAGAATGACGAAATTAGTATACCCCCATCCTATGGTGGAGGGCATAATAATCTGTAGAGATATTTCAAAAATTCAGTTTGAAATTTCGTGCGAATTAAGTACGATAATTTTTTTTTCTTGGAAACGAACAAGTGGGGAGTAGTCAATGGAGTCCGTACTATTTGATTTCTTAAAATCTTCCTGGGAAATGAATAAGGTTGCTGCGCATCACCCGGATTACCCCAAACGTTTTTTTGAGCGCCGTTTGTAGATATTATGTTTCAATATATAAATTGATTAAATTATGCCACATTTATATATTTATACTAGCAGACCGGTGTGCCCCGATCGGCCATCATGATCTTTTGAGGCTGGTTTTAGGGTAGGTCTATAACCTGACATAGTTTCCATATAACCCGATCTCCCGATTTCACATCTCGAGCCTCTGCAGTCCGCAATTTTTGTCCGATTTGGATGTAGTGCTCTGTTACGGCTTTCTACTGTTGTTCCAAGTACGGTTGAAATCGTTCTAGAATCTGATGTAGCTTCCATATAAACCGATCTCCCGATTTCACGCCTGGATCCTCTGATGTCTGTGTTCCGACTTCCAACAACTATGCCAAGTACGGTCCAAATCGGTCTTTAACCTGATATAGCTCCCATATAAACCGATCTCTCGATTTCCTTTTTCGGATCCTAAAGCTTTCATTTTTGCCTGGTGTGTAAGAAATTTGATACGTAGAGTAAAATTGTGTCTTTCAACTAATTTTATTTTGTGTCAATTTTACGCAGAAACCTTGGTAGTGGGTTTGAAAGATTCGGCCCAGCCGTTTTTAGCACTTTTTTAATTATTATATATAATAGACTTGCTATGGCTGGCCCTCTCCACTGGGCATTCATTTGTACTACGCGAAAAATATGTATATTATACTTGGTTTATTCAAATGTCTGACAAAGTGTTTTTTCAAAATTCTTTATTCTATAGATTTTTTATACCCATTACCATAGGATGGGGTATACTGATCTAGGCATTCCGCTTGTAACACCTCGAAATATTCGTGTAAGACCCCTTCAAGTACATATATTCTTGATCGTCTTGGGGATTGCAAATGGACCATATTGGTTCAGATTTAGATATGGATATATATAGGGTGGGGGTTCTCCCACCTCATTTTTTTCAAAATCAAAAATTTTTGTGTTACTGTGAAATTGGTAAAGATATCATAAAACTTTTTTTTTTGAAATTTGTCGTCGCTACTGGGTGCAGGCATTCGCCCATCAGCGGTGACATGTATTTAAAGTCAGACCTGACCGATCCTAATATTTTAAAGCCTTCAAAATATGGGTGCCTTTGCAAATATATTAAATAGTTTTATAGTGATTGTTTTGGCGAACCATGTTCAGCATTTTGATGAAATTTTTTCTTTTGCGCTCCTTTTAATTTGCTCTTAAACTAATTTTATGACTTTGTTTTTGTCGGTCAATTGGTTTTAAATTACTATTATTTCAATAAAACTTTATGCAAATAAATTAAAAAACAAGTAAAAGCGTGCTAAGTTCGGCCGAGCCGAATCTTATATACCCTCCACCATGGATCGCATTTGTCGAGTTCTTTGCTCTGCTATTAAAGCGATATCAAGATATGGTCCGGTTCGGACCACAATTAAATTATATGTTGGAGACCCGTGTAAAATGTCAGCCAATTCGAATAAGAATTGAGCCCTTTGGGGGTTCAAGAAGTAAAATAGAGAGATCGATTTATATTTGAGCTGTAACAGGCTATAGACTGATTCAGACCATAATAAATACGTATGTTGATGGTCATGAGAGGAAACGTCGTACAAAATTCCAGGCAAATCGGATAATAATTGCGATCTCTAGAGGCTCAAGAAGTCAAGATCCCAGATCGGTTTATATGGCAGCTATATCAGGTTATGAACCGATTTGAACCCTATTTGGCACATTTATTGAAAGTCATAATAAAATACGTCATGCAAAATTTCAGCCAAATCCCATAGGAATTGCGTCCTCTAGAAGCCCAAGGAGTCAAGACCCCAGGTCGGATAACACGACAGCTCTATCAGGTTATAGACCGATTTGAACCATACTTGGCACACTTTTTGGATATCATAACAAAATACTACGTGCAAAATTTTATTCAAATAGGATAAGAATTGCCCCTCAAGTAGCTCAAGAAGTCAAGATTCAAGATCAGTTTATATGGTAGCTATATCAGGTTATTGACCGATTTGAATCTAACTTAGCACCGTTGTTGAAAGCCATAGTGAAACACTAATTGTAAAATTTAATTGCAATCGGATAAGAATTCCGCCCTCTAGAGGCTCAAGAAGTCAAGACCCAAGATCGGTTTATATGGCAGCTATATCAGGTTATGGACCGATTTAAACCATGCTTGGCACAGTTGTTGGATATCATAACAAAATACGTCGTGCAAAATTTCAATCATATAAGAATTGCGCCTTCTAGAGGCTCAAGAAGTCAAGACCCAAGATCAGTTTATATGGCAGCTATATCAAAACATGGAACGATATGGCCCATTTACAATCCCAACCGACCTATAAAGAAGTATTGTATTTATACAAAATTTCGAGCGGTTTGGCTTACTCCTTTGAAAGTTATCGTGCTTTCGACAGACAGACGGACGGACGATCAAGAATATATATGCTTTATGGGGTCTCAGACGAATATTTCGAGTAGTTACAAACAGAATGACGAAATTAGTATACTCCCATCTTATGGTGGAGGGTATAATTAAGGAACAATATATGTTAAATATTTCAAAAAAATAAAATTTTTGCAACAAACCTCCCATGGTGAAACAATTAAAGGTGGTCCTTTTTGTTTAACAACCACAAATCATATGGTGCGATTCGCCATCTCGTCATCAAGATGTCATTTCAAAATTGGCATTGTTCTCAACACAACCAAAGAGACTTGCATTCGTTTGCGAACGTGTGTCAGTTAAATGAGAAAAAGAGAAACTCATACAAAGAGAATGTCCAAATAAATGGGGTAGTTTGCTGAGAATGTAAACACAGAACTGACATTTTAATACCGTCAAACTCGGCGGCTGTTTTTAGTGTTCGAGTGAGACCACCTTCATTAATCCACCTTGCTCCGAACTTTATTACAATCAATCGAAAATCCGATTTTGAAGGAAAAGATGTCCGGTTAAATTTACATCCAACTATTGCCGTATACAGGGTGGCTGATGAAAGCCGCTACCAAAAAAAAATGTAATAACTTTTTTTCTATTTAATAATAATAATTTAATAATTAATTTAATTAATTAATTAATTAATTTAATTAATAATAATTTAATAATTAATTTAATAATTTAATTTAACATGAATAAAAGAAAAATGTATTCCATACACCGAAAAAAAAATGTAGCAATATTCATCATTGTAGCAATATTCATCAGCCACCCTGTATAACTTGCATCATGTTTTTATAAGACCTAAAGTTTCCCTAACTTATTGGAGATAAAATAAGAAAATGTGATAGAACAAAAAATTAGAAATACGAAATACGAAGAAATTTTCACGTTATTGCGGTTGTATACTTTTTTCTTTCTTTGCAAACTAAATTTTACTCAGAAGATGAAATAAATAAATAATTGATATCCAATGACCTAGCGACATCAGTAAGTTTAATATAAAACTTGCTCTCATAGATAAAAGTCTGCCGACTAATATTATTTTAACACATTTCCTCACTTAATGTGGATATTAAGTTCCTTTCATTGATATCTTTTCATTTTAAATAGAAATTGGCTTATCGAAATTCGGCAATTTTTATACCCTCCACCATAGGATGGGGGGTATACTAATTTCGTCATTCTGTTTGTAACTACTCGAAATATTCGTCTGAGACCCCATAAAGTATATATATTCTTGATCGTCGTGACATTTTATGTCGATCTAGCCATGTCCGTCCGCCTGTCCGTCCGTCCGTCCGTCTGTCTGTCGAAAGCATGCTAACTTCCGAAGGAGTAAAGCTAGCCGCTTGAAATTTTGCACAAATATTTCTTATTAGTGTAGGTCGGTTGATATTGTAAATAGGCCATATCGGTCCATGTTTTGATATAGCTGCCATATAAACCGATCTTGGGTCTTGACTTCTTGAGCCTCTAGAGTGCGCAATTCTTATCCGATTTAAATGAAATTTTGCACGACGTGTTTTGTTATGATATCCAACAACCGATCTTGGGTCTTGACTTCTTGAGCCTCTAGAGTGCGCAATTCTTATCCGATTTAAATGAAATTTTCCACGACGTGTTTTGTTATGATATCCAACAACTGTGCGTAGTATGGTTCAAATCGGTCCATAATCTGATATAGCTGCCATATAAACCGATCTTGGGTCTTGACTTCTTGAGCCTCTAGAGTGCGCAATTCTTATCCGTGTTTAATGAAATTTTGCACGACGTGTTTTGTTATGATATCCA
Organism: Stomoxys calcitrans; assembly: GCF_963082655.1. Classification (NCBI taxonomy): domain Eukaryota; kingdom Metazoa; phylum Arthropoda; class Insecta; order Diptera; family Muscidae; genus Stomoxys; species Stomoxys calcitrans. The sequence goes on along the minus strand of NC_081554.1, from coordinate 143,776,062 downwards.
ACAACTGTGCCAAGTATGGTTCAAATCGGTCCATAATCTGATATAGCTGCCATATAAACCGATCTTGGGTCTTGACTTCTTGAGCCTCTAGAGTGCGCAATTCTTATCCGATTGGAATGGAATTTTGCACGACGTGTTTTGTTATGATATCCAACAACCGATCTTGGGTCTTGACTTCTTGAGCCTCTAGAGTGCGCAATTCTTATCCGATTTAAATGAAATTTTCCACGACGTGTTTTGTTATGATATCCAACAACGGTACGTAGTATGGTTCAAATCGGTCCATAATCTGATATAGCTGCCATATAAACCGATCTTGGGTCTTGACTTCTTGAGCCTCTAGAGTGCGCAATTCTTATCCGTGTTTAATGAAATTTTGCACGACGTGTTTTGTTATGATATCCAACAACTGTGCGTAGTATGGTTCAAATCGGTCCATAATCTGATATAGCTGCCATATAAACCGATCTTGGGTCTTGACTTCTTGAGCCTCTAGAGTGCGCAATTCTTATCCGTGTTTAATGAAATTTTGCACGACGTGTTTTGTTATGATATCCAACAACTGTGCCAAGTATGGTTCAAATCGGTCCATAATCTGATATAGCTGCCATATAAACCGATCTTGGGTCTTGACTTCTTGAGCCTCTAGAGTGCGCAATTCTTATCCGATTGGAATGGAATTTTGCACGACGTGTTTTGTTACGATATCGAATAACCGTGCCAAGTATGGTTTAAATAGGTCCATAATCTGATATAGCTGCCATATAAACCGATCTTGGGTCTTGATTTCTCGAGCCTCTAGAGTGCGCAATTTTTATCCGATTGGAATGAAATTTTGCACGACGTGTTTCATTATAATATCCAACAACTGTGCCAAGTATGGTTTAAATCGGTCCATAATCTGATATAGCTGCCATATAAACCGATCTTGGGTCTTGACTTCTAGAGCCTCTAGAGTGCGCAATTCTTATCCGATTGGCATGAAATTTTGCACGACGTGTTTTGTTATGATATCCAACAATTGTGCCAAGTATGGTTCCAATCGGTCCATAACCTGATATAGCTGCCATATAAACCGATCTTAGGTCTTGACTTCTTGAGCCTCTAGAGTGCGCAGTTCTTATCCGATTGGCATGAAATTTTGCACGACGTGTTTTGTTATGGTATGGTTCAAATCGGTCCATAACCTGATAAACCGATCTTGGGTCTTGACTTCTTAAGCCTCTAGAGTGCGCAATTCTTATCCGATTAGAATGAAATTTTGCACGGCGTGTTTTGTTATGATATCCAACAACTGTGCCAAGTATGGTTCACATCGGTTTATAACCTGATATAGCTGCCATATAAACCGATATTGGGTCTTGGCTTCTTGAGCCTCTAGAGTGCGCAATTCTTATCCGATTGGAATGAAATTTTGCACGACATGTTTTTTTTATGATATCCAACAATTGTGGCAAGTATAGTTCAAATCGGTTCATAAACTGATATAGCTGTCATATAAACAGATCTGGGGACTTGACTTATTGAGCTTCTAGAGGGCGCAATTCCTATCTGATTTGGCTGAAATTTTGCATGACGTTTTTGATTTTTTCTTTCAACAACTGTGTCAAATAAGGTTTAAAACGGTTCATAACCTGATATAGCTGCCATATAAACCGATCTTGGATCTTGATTTCTTGAGCCTCTAGAAGTCGCAATTATTATCCGATTTGCCTGAAATGGTTGGATCCTCTCTTGACCATCAACCTACGTGTTCATTATGGTCTGAATCTGTTTATAGCCCGATATAGCTCCCATATAAATCGATCTCTCTATTTTACTTCTTGAGCCCCCAAAGGGCGCAATTCTTACTCGAATTGACTGACATTCTACACAGGTCTTCAACATATAATTTAATTGTGGTCTAAACCTGATCATATCTTTATATCGCTCTAATAGCAGAGCAAATCTTTTCTTATATCTTTTTTTGCCTAAGAAGAGATGTCGGGAAAAGAACTCGACAAATGCGCTCCATGGTGGAGGGTATATAAGATTCGGCCCGGCCGAACTTAGCACGCTTTTACTTGTTTTCATTCAAAAATATCCAACAAAAATTTGTCTCAAAATTTTTTGGTGTGAGATTTCTGGAATCCATTTTAAGTGTCTTGTTGCATTTGATGGTTTCTATATTTACAAAATACATTTATGACGATATGTCAGCAGTGATATTTTATCTCAATGAAATTAAATCCGCCCGTCTTCGCTAAATGGTTATGAAATATTAAAAGCATGATTTTTGTACCCACCAACGAAGGATGGGGGTATATTCATTTTGTCATTCTGTTTGCAACACATCGAAATATTTATTTCCGACCCTATAAAATATATATATTCTTGATCTGCGTATAAATCCAAGACGATCTAGACATGTCCGTCCGTCTGTCTGTTCTTTTTTTGTCCATAAGGAGGTTAAGTTCGAAGATGGGCTATATCGGACTATATCTTGATGCAACCATATAGACCGATCCGCCGATTTAGAGTCTTAGGACCATAAAAGCCCCATTTATTATCCGATTTTGCTGAAATTTGAAACAGTGAGTTGTGTTAGGCCATGCGACATCCTTGTTCAATTTGGCCTAGATCGGTCCAGATTTGGATATAGCTGCCATATAGACCGATCCCCCGATTTAAGATTTTGGGTCCATTAAATGCGCATTTATTGTTCGATGTTGCCGAAATTTGGGACAGTGAGTTAAGTTAAGCCCCTTGACATACTTCTGCAATATGGCACAGATCGGCCCAGATTTGGATATAGCTGCCATATAGACCGATATCTCGGTTTTAGGTTTTGGGGCCACAAAAAGTGTATTTATTGTCCGATGTCGCCGAAATTTGGGACAGTGAGTTGTGTTTGGCACATTCTTCTTCAATTTCACTCAGATCGGTTCAGGTTTTGGATATTTGGGCCATAGAAGTCTCATTTATTGTCCGATGATGCCGAAAATTGGGACAGAGAGTTAAGTTAAGCCCCTCCATATATTTCTGCAATTTGGTTCAGATCGATCAAGATTTGCATATAGCTGCCATTAAGACCGATATCTCGATTTAAAGTCTTGACCCCAAAGAGTCACATTTATAATCTGATTTAACTGAAATTTAACATAGTGACATATGTTAGGCTTTTCGACATCCAATGGAAAATTTTAGGAAAATGTTTTGGTTTGAAAAGTTTTTATTGAAATTTATCGAAATCTTTCTTTCAGAAAAAATAATTTCGAGGATGCCCGGGCCTGAGCAACATTTCGGGTAATAAATAAAGCTTTTATAAGCTTCCGACCCTTAATCGGCATATCGGTTTGTATGACAGCTATATCTAAATACAGTCCGATCCGAACCATATTTGTGACTAGTGTCGGGAGACCTAATGCTACCCACGGCTTCAGACCCTTCATCGGCAGATCGGTCTATTTGGCAGTTATATCCAAATATAGTCCGATCTAAACCATATTTGAGCCAGATGTCGGGAGGCCTAAAACTACTCACTGTTTCAAATTTCAGTGAAATCGGATAAAATATAAAGCATTTATGGGAACCCTTAACGGCAGATCGGTCTACATACCAGTGACATCCAAAAATGGTCCGATTTGGCCCGATCAAGAACTTAACCAGCGTGCATCAAAAATACTTATCTGTGCCAAAATTCAGCTCAATATCTCAATTTTTGAAGGCTGTAGAATGATTACAACAGACGGACGGACAGACACACGGACTTTGTAGGGTCGGAAATTGATATTTCGATGTGTTGCAAACGAATTGATTTAAAGAATATACCCCCTATCCTATGTTGGTGGGTTAAAAATAGAGATTTTGAGCTAAAACTTTGCACAGATTCTTTTTTTGTCCATAAGTAGGTTATGTTCGAAGATGGGCTATATCTAGATATAGGCCCCATATAGACCGATCCGCCGATTTAGGGTTTTAGGCCGAAAAAAGCTCAAGAACATCCCTGAATGGGGACAAATTTACGACCATAGCATTATGGGGCTTAAATGAAGGCCTTTCGGAGTAAAGCACAAATCTGACGTCAATATTCGGGAAAAGTTTCTATGGGGCCACCCGACCCCCACAACACCACCCAAATAGAGAGTATTTGCTGACAATTGCAATATGAGGCTCTAATAAGAGATTTTTTAGAGTAGAACACGAATGCGATATATTGGTTTGCCTAAAAAGTAATTGCGGATTTTTTAAAAGAAAGTAAATGTTTTTTAATAAAACTTAGAATGAACTTTAATCAAATATATAATTGCCATTTTGTTCGATAACCTTTTGCCATCTTCCTGGCAAATTTAGTATTCCACGCTCATAGAACTTCTGGCCTTTATCTGCAAAAAACTGAACCAAGTGCGATTTTATAGCCTCATCATTGCCGAAAGTTTTACCATTTAAGGAGTTCTGCAAAGATCGAAATACATGGTAGTCTGATGGTGCAAGGTCAGGGCTATATGGTGGATGCACCAGAAGTTCACAGCCAAGCTCACTCAGTTTTTGGCGAGTGACCAAAGATGTGTGCGGTCTAGCGTTGTCCTGGTGGAATATGACACCTTTACGATTGACGAATTCTGGTTGCTTCTCCTTGAAGGCTGTATTCAATTTGTCCAATTGTTGACAGTAAACATCCGAATTAATCGTTCGGTTCCTTGGAAGCAGCTCAAAATATACAACACCCTTCCAATCCCACCAAACAGACAGCATAACCTTCTTTTGGTGGATATCAGCCTTTGAAGTGGTTTGAGCTGGTTCACCATGCTTGGACCATGATCGTTTTCGACTAACGCTGTTGTAAACAATCTATTTTTCATCTCCAGTTATGATTCGTTTTAAAAACGGATCGAATTCATTGCGTTTAAGGTGCATATCACAAGCGTGGATTCGGTTTGTTAAATGAATTTCTTTCAATACATGTGGTACCCATATTAAAATTGATGCCAAACAAACAAATGTAAACAAAATTTCGCGCACTTTTTTTCTAAAGCAAGCTAAAAGTAACAGCTGATAACTGACAGAAGAAAGAATGCAATTACAGAGTCACAAGCCGTTGAAAAAATTTGTCACCGCCGACTATATTACTACTATATTACCGACAATTACTTTTTGGGCAACCCAATATATTTTAAAGGCAAACTCACTGAGTGGCTTCCCATCCCCCAAACCACCCCTCAAACCGGTCATGTTTGCCGACTATGGAAATATGGAGCTCAAATTAAAGGTATTTAGAAGTAGACCACATATCTGATATCAACATTAGGGACCAACTGTCTATGGGACGTCCCACCACCATAACAACCACCAAATAGAACGTATTTGCTCACTAAGACAATTTGGGTCTTAAAGAGAGTGGAAATTTTTTACTGACCATAACAATATGGGGCCCAAATAAAGGTATTTGGGAGAAGAATACAAATTTGATATCCAAATGTAGGACCATGTTTTTAGAGCATCACCTGTTCCCCAAAACACCCCCCATAGGGTGAAAAATTTTCGACCATGCCAATATTTGGCTCAAATTAATGGTATTTGAAATTAGAAAGCTAATTTGATAACCAATTTTGGGGCCATGTGTTTGCGGGATGCCTCATCGTGTAAATTCCCCTTAAACCAATGGCAATATGGAGTTTAAATATATGGTATTTGAGAGAAGAGCACGATGTTGATATTTTTCAGGACCGAGTGTCTGGGGACCAGGTCACCCCCGAAAACATCCCTAAAACAGCCATCATGAGAATATCGGGCTGAAATAAAATATTTTAAAAATGGAGTATATCTTACATCCAAACTTAAATTGGTAGACCAATAAAGATCATATGGGATTCAGATAAAGGCACTTATATTGTTGAACTGTTAGTCAAGCGATATACTATTTTTGTTGCATGGTATTTCACTAAAAGCTCTTTAATTTTCGAAAATAAATATTCGAAGGAAAATTTTGCTCCATATAAAGTAAAAGAAGGCGAAGCAGAGCGGGCCCGGGCCCGACCCTATAAAGTATATATATTCTTGATCAGCTAGATATATATATATAAATATATATCGGACTATATCTTGATATAGCTCTCATATAGACCGATCGGCCGATTTAGGGTCTAAGGCTCATAAAAGCCACACTTATTATCCGATTTTGCTGAAATTTGGGACAATAAGTTGTGTTAGATCCTTCGACATCCATCGTCAATTTGGCTCAGATCGGTCCAAATTTGGATAAAGCTGCCATATAGACCGATCCGCCGATGCAGGGTCTTGGGCCCATAAAAGCCACATTTATTATCCGATTTTGCTGACATTTGAGGCAATGAGTTAAAATAAGCCCCTCAACATCCTTCTTCAAGTTGCCTCAGATCGGTCCAGATTTGCCATGTAGACCGATCTCTCTATTTAAGGCTTTGGGACCAAAAAAGGCGTAATTATTGTCCGATGTCGCCGAAATTTGGGAGAGTGAGTTAAATTAAGCCCCTCGAAATACTTTTGCAATATGGCACAGATCGGTCCAGATTTGGATATAATTGCCATATAGACCCATCTATCGATTTAAGGTTTTGGGGCCATAAATGGTGCATTTATTGTCCGATTTCGCCGAAATTTGGAACAGTGAGTTGTGTTACGCTCTTCAATATTTTTCTGCAACTTGGCCCAAAACGGTCAAGATTTGGATATAGCTGCCACATAGACCGATATCTTGATTTAAGGTCTTGGTCACATAAAAGGCGCATTTATAATCAGATTTCACTGAATTTTGACACTGTGACTTATGTTAGGTTTTTCGACATCCGTATCGTATATGGTTCAGATCGGTTTATTTTTAGATATAGCTACTAAAAAGATCATAATTTTGTTATACACAATTGAACAATGACTTATACTTATAAGCATTTGGTCCAAATCGGAACATATTTCGGAACATCACCGAATTTTGACAACTTTTTACTTGTTTTTATTTTTTGGAATAATGAATCTAAATTATAAGATCGGTATATATGACAGCTATATCTTGATAGTCTGATCTGATTCATACTTGGATATCGAGAGGCTTAAAAAAACTCACTATATCAAATTTCAACGAAATCGGATAAAAAATAAAGCTTTTACGGGCTTCAGACCCTTTATCGGCAGATCGGTCTATATGTCAGCTATCTTCTATTATATAACAAGTAAGAGCGTGCTAAGTTCGGCCGCGCCGAATCTGATATACCCTCCACCATGGATCGCATTTGTCAAGTTCTATGCGCAGTATCTCTCTTTAGGCAAACAAAGAATATTGAATAAGAACTGTTGTGCTATTTGACCTATATCAAGTTATAGTCCGATTCGTACCATAAATGTATGCTGAACATTGTAGAAGTCATTGTGCAATATTTCATTTCATTCGGATAAGAATTGTGCCTTGTAGGGGCTCAAGAAGCAAAATCGGGAGATCGGTTTATAAGGGAGCTGTATCACGCTATTGATCGATTCAGATCGATTCATAACAAAAGACCTCATGCAAAATTCCAGCTAAATCGAATGAGAATTGCGCGCTCTATGGGCTCAAGAATTCAAGATCCAAGATCGGTTTATATGACAGCTATGCCAGATTATGAACCGGTTTGTATCATACTTAACAAAGTTGTTGGAAATGGTACCAAAACACTACGTTCAAAATTTCCGTCAAATCGGACGAAAATTGCGCCCTATAGAGGCTTAAAAAGTCAAGACCCAAGATCGGTTTATATGGCAGCTGTATCAAAACATGGTCCGATTTGGCCCACTACAATCCCAACCGACCTACACTAAGTAAAAGTATATTTGCAAAATTTCAAGCGGCTAGCTTTACTCCTTCTAAAGAAAGTTAGCGTGCACCACCTTCCTGAATTTGCAAAAACGTCAGATCTCGGATGGGTGCTCCGATTTAAGCGAAGGCACATCGTAGCAGGCCCTGTCCTGTTTGTTTGTTTGTTCCGTATAGACTCAAAAAACGGCTGAACCGTCTTCTCACCTTCGTCTTCCTCGTGAACAGGTATATTTCAGTCTTTCCTGGGTATTATAACATCGTCTGCGTAGAATACGGGTTCAGATCCCTCCTTAGTCAGCATTCGTAATAGGTCATTTATGGTGGCGTGCCCTGTGCCACTTGCTCCCCTATATTTATGCCATGCGACACACAATTTATCCACCTGTTCCATATGCTAGGTTTATGCAGTCTCTAAGGACCGGGTCCACCCTGTACTGGTCTAAGGATTGGATCAATGTGTCACTCCGCACATTGTAAAAAGCCCCTCGATGTCAATGCATACCGCCAGTGTGTACGTTTGGTATCGAAGGATTCTTCTATTTTATGCACAACCTTGTGCATGGCAGTCTCCACCGACCTTCCCTTGACATAGGCATGCTGTTTGTATTTGAGCAGTTCGCTGGATGTCATTTTTTTATCATGGTGTCCACAATACGTAAGGCTTAGGTGTTTGTAGGCCTTTGGTATCGCATAGCTTGTCTTGCCGGGCTTGGGTATAAACACCAACCTTGCCTACTGCCAGGCTTTCGGAGTATATGCAATTCCTAGGCACGATGTGAAAATTTTGGCCAGACGAGGCGCCAGATAGTCTGCCTTCTCTGTAGTAACGACGGAAATATTCCATCAGGTCCGGGAGACTTAAATGGTTTGAAGCTCCTCAAGGATTCCTTCTCCATAAATTCTGTTATTATTAGCCTTCGATCAAAGTCATTATTCCAAGATTCCGGTGTCTCCATGAGTCCCTTCGTATCCTGTGGAAAATGGGTTTTCATCAAAAGCCTCAGTATGTATTCCGTTGTCTCTGCTCTCACTACCATGTCGTCTACAATAGCTTCAGTTTGAATATGGGTTTTTGAGAGAAACTTTTTATACCCACCACCAAAGGATGGAGGTATATTCATTTTGTCATTCCGTTTGCAATACATCGAAATATCCATTTCCAGCCCCATAAAGTATATACATCTTTAATCAGCGTAAAAATCTAAAAACACGCTACAGTCTTTACAAATAGGAATATTGAGCTGAAACTTTAGACAGATTCTTTTTTTGTCCATAAGCAGGTTAAGTTCAAAGATGGGCTATATCGGACGATATATTGATATAGCCCCCATATAGACCGATCCGCCGATTTAGGGTCTTAGGTCCATAAAAACCACATTTATTATCCGATTTTGCTGAAATTTGGGACAGTGAGTTTTGTTAGGCCCTTCGACATCATTCGTCAATTTGGCTCAGATCGGTCCTGATTTGCATATAGCTACCACATAGACCGATCTCTCGATTTAAGGACTTGTTCCCATAAAAGCCACATTTATTATCCGATTTTGTTGAAATTCGAGACCGTGAGTTATGTTAGGCCCTTCGACATCCTTCGTTAATTTGGCCCAAATCGGTCCAGATTCGGATATAGCTGCCATATAAACCGGTCCGCCGATTTAAGTCTTAGGCCCTTAAAAGCAACATTTATTATCATTTTTATACCCTCCACCATAAGATGGGGGGTATACTAATTTCGTCATTCTGTTTGTAACTACTCGAAATATTCGTCTGAGACCCCATAAAGTATATATATTCTTGATCATCGCGACATTTTATGTCGATCTAGCCATGTCCGTCCGTCCGTCCGTCCGTCTGTCCGTCCGTCCGTCTGTCTGTCGAAAGCACGCTAACTTCCGAAGGAGTAAAGCTAGCCGCTTGAAATTTTGCACAAATACTTCTTATTAGTGTAGGTCGGTTGGTATTGTAAATGGGCCATATCGGTCCATGTTTTGATATAGCTGCCATATAAACCGATCTTGGGTCTTGACTTCTTGATCCTCTAGAGTGCGCAATTCTTATCCGATTGGAATGAAATTTTGCACGACCTGTTTTGCTATGATGTCCAACAACTGTACCAAGTATAGTTCAAATCGGTGCATAACCTGATATTGCTGCCATGTAAACCGATCTTGGGTCTTGACTTCTTGAGCCTCTAGAGGGCACAGTTCTTATCCAATTTGAATGAATTTTTGCACGAAGTATTTGGTTATGATATCCAACAAATGTACAAAGTATGGTTGAAATCGGTCCATAACCTGATATAGCTGTCATATAAACAGATCTGGGGATTTGACTTCTTGAGCTTCTAGAGGGCGCAATTCCTATCCGATTTGGCTGAAATTTTGCATGACGTATTTTATTTTAACTTTCAACAACTGTGTCAAATAAGGTTCAAATCGGTTCATAACCTGATATAGCTGCCATATAAACCGATCTGGGATCTTGACTTCTTGACCCCTAGAGGTCGCAATTATTATCCGATATGCCTGAACTTTTGTACGACGGATCCTCTCATGACCATCAACAAACGTGTTTATTATGGTCTGAATCGGTCTATAGCCCGATACAGATCCCATATAAATCGTTCTCTCTATTTTACTTCGTGTGCCCCAATGTGCGCAATTCTTATACAAATTGGCTGACATTTTACACAGGTCTCCAACATATAATTTAATTGTGGTCCGAACCGGACCATATCTTGATATCGTTTTAATAGCAGAGCAACTCTTTTCTTATATCCTTTTTTGCCTAAGAAGAGATGCCGGAAAAAGGACTCGACAAATGCGATCCATGGTGGAGGGTATATAAGATTCGGCCCGGCCGAACTTAGCACGCTTTTACTTGTTTATTATATTTTGCTGAAATTTTGGACAGTGAGTAATCCTAGGCCCCTCGATGTCGATCTTCAATTTGGCCCTGATACGTTGAGATTTGGACATAGCAGCCATATAGACCGATCTCTCGATATAAGGTTATTTGCCCATAAAAGGCGCATTTGTGGTCTGATGAGGTGGAAGTTTGGGTCAGTGAGTCGTGTTAGGCCCTTCGCCATCCCTCGTTAATTTGGCCCAGATCGGTTGAGATTTGGATATAGCTGCCATTAGACCGATCCTCCAATTTAGGGTCTTAGGCCCATAAAAGCCACATTTGGTATCCTATTTTGCTGAAATTTGGGACAGTGAGTTGTCTAAGGCCCTTCGATATCGTTCTTCAATTTGGGCCTGATCGGTTGAGATTTGGACATAGCTGCCATATAGACCGATATCTCGATTTAAAGTCTTGGCCTCAAAAAAGGCGCATTTATAATCCGATTTCACTGAAATTTGACACTGTGACTTATGATAGGCTTTTTGACATCCATGTCGTATATGGTTCAGATCGGTTTTTTTAGATACAGCTACTAAAAAGACCAAGATTTTGTTATACACATTTGAACAATGGCTTGTACTTATTAATAAAGGGTGATTTTTTTGAGGTTAGGATTTTCATGCATTAGTATTTGACAGATCACGTGGGATTTCAGAGAAAGATGCTCAGTATGCTTTGACATTTCATCATGAATAGACTTACTAACGAGCAACGCTTGTAAATCATTGAATTTTATTACCAAAATCAGTGTTCGGTTCGAAATGTGTTCATTCACCGTAACGTTGCGTCCAACAGCATGTTTGAAAAAATACGGTCCAATGATTCCACCAGCGTACAAACCACACCAAACAGTGCATTTTTCGGGATGCATGGGCAGTTCTTGAACGGCTTCTGGTTGCTCTTCACTCCAAATGCGGCAATTTTGCTTATTTACGTAGCCATTCAACCAGAAATGAGCCTCATCGCTGAACGGTGAATGAACACATTTCGAACCGAACACTGATTTTGGTAATAAAATTCAATGATTTGCAAGCGTTGCTCGTTAGTAAGTCTATTCATGATGAAATGTCAAAGCATACTGAGCATCTTTCTCTTTGACACCATGTCTGAAATCCCACGTGATCTGTCAAATACTAATGCATGAAAATCCTAACCTCAAAAAAATCACCCTATATTTATTCAAAATCGGAATATGAGGCATAAGGTATGAATTTGTCACCGGATTTTGACACAAGGTGGTTTACATATATACCCGAGGTGGTGGGTATCCAAAGTTCGGCCCGGCCGAACTTAACGCCTTTTTACTTGTTTATCTTAACGCTATCGACCTGTTTGCAGAAAAGCTTCCAGGAGGCACGTTTTGCCGCTCTGGTAATATTATTGTATTCTTCGAGCCGTGTATAAAACACATCCCAATAAACTTCCGCTTTCTTACGACGTGCTCTATTAGAAAGTCTTCGGACCTCAATCCCAATATTGCGAATCTCCCTGGTCATCCAGGGTTTTTCTTGGCCTGAATTCCTTTCCCGAAGAAGACAACTATCTTCGAAGGACCCCACCAGTGCCGTCGTAATCCTGTTGATACTTTCGTCAATGTCTTCTGTGCTTGGACAATCTAAATTATCTTGCCCAAATCTTCTTGGGAGTAGCCTTCCGAATTTTTTTCCAATTGGTCTTCAACTTATTCCGGAAGCCTACCGGATCCGGCGCTGGGCGTGCTATTCTAAACCTAAAGTACTGATGGTCAGAGAAAGAGTGTTCTATGGAGACCCATCAAACCTGAACCTCATCGATTAGATTAGATCCGAATATGTCTTCACATCTAATACATCCTCCCTAGTCCTATTAACAAAGGCAGAGGTGTTACCAATATTAAGTGTTATTAGGTCGCTAGTATTCAAGAACTCTCCCAGGGTTTATCCCCATTTATTAGTGTTGGTACTACTCCACGAAATGTGCTGAGAGTTCGCAGAGTTCATGTCTGTTTTGCTTTCCTCACCAGCCGTTGCAGCTCCAACGTGGGTGGCGGTGTCGGAGAGTCGAAAGGCAGATAAAGTGATGCCAGGTATGCTCCATCGTCTCCCTGTCTCACCACTGTCGCATCCGACGTTGACAACTCTGGGGAAAATATTGGGTTGCCCAAAAAGTAATTGCGGATTTTTCATATGGTCGGCGTTGACAAATTTTTTCACAGCTTGTGACTCTGTAATTGCATTTTTTCTTCTGTCAGTTATCAGCTGTTACTTTTAGCTTGCTTTAGAAAAGAAGTGTAAAAAAGTATATCTGATTAAAGTTCATTCTAAGTTTTATTAAAAATGCATTTACTTTCTTTTAAAAAATCCGCAATTACTTTTTGGGCAACCCATATATAATTCAAGTTTTTATGACAACTAACGCCGGCGTTAGCATATAACAATTGGTAGTTAATATGGTTCAGTCCAGAAACTTTGTTCCGGGTCGTCCATTGCTCCTGAATTAAGGCAATATGAATCTTGCCCTTGCTGATTTTCTTCATCAGAGCGTGTGTAGCAGTCTCACTCCGGTGGAGGTTTATCTGGATTACCTCAATCATTGGTCCTAAAGTAAATGAGCATCTTGGGAGTCGGTGATGATCTCATTGTTTGCTCCCTGTTCTTTAGACTGCATTGATTATTCTGTCACTGCACTGCCTGATGTCATCGTTTTAGATTCTTTGCCTAGTCTAGTCTTTCGACTTTTTATAAAGTCGGTAATGGTTCCATCATAGGGTCCCTGTTCGTTAAGCTTTATTGGGTTTCCATTCCCTGTACTGCCTGATATTTCAATACTAGGATCTTAGCCTTCCAAAGTAATAAGTAAAAGGGTTTCTTGGGAGTAGGTGATGGTACCATCATCGGATCCCTGTTCGTTGGGTTGCACTGAGTCTCCTGTCGTTGCGCTGCCTATTATTTCAAAATTATGATCTTTACCTATCCCAGTATTCCGAATCTTTAAGTCGGTCATAGGTCCGTCGTCAGGTTCCTGTTTGTTAGGCTGTGTTGGATCTCTCGTCACTGCACTGCTTGATATTTAGTATTAGGATCTTTGCTTCTCATAGTCTTTCCAATATTGAGAGATGCCGTGATTGTCTCGTTGTCGGCCCCCTGTTTGTTGGGCGGTGTTTAGTCACCTGCCACTGCACGGCCTGATGTCTCAGAATGAAAATTTCTGCCGATCCTAGTCTTCCCAATCTTAAAAAGACAGCTTCGCTCCCGTAGTGTGCCATGCCTTTAGTCTTAGCCAAACTTGTCAATGCCAACCACAAAGAGAGTTTCTTTCTCCTTCTCCTCCCTGTGGAAGACCTCCCACTTCCCTGGGACGAAACCTTCATTTTGCTTGCCCGAGTATCCCAATACGCGTTCCTTCGCAAATTTACTGCCCCATCCCTTGATGAAGACCGTAGCCTTCGTGAGCAGGGGGATATCCACCTTTCTCACCAGGTAGAGCTTTGCGCCCTCCCAGGGAGCGTGAATACCTCTAACGAGCTGTTTGACGGTATCAATACATTCCGCCGACCCAAAACGCAGCGTAAAGATGTCCCCTCTACACTCGCAGCTCATTGTATGGGTGGACCCTCTACAGAGTTCCACACAAGTTCAAAAATCCGTTAACCAGATCCTCCACTTGGGACCGATGATCTGGTGGAATCCTACCGGATGCACAGCCGATATTAATGACTGCATAAGTCAGCTCATCTCTGTTGTGCTTTCTTGCCACTCTGGCGTAAGAGAGCGGATTCTTACCATTCTCAGCGGCCATATTCCCCTTCCGTGATGGCTGTGGATTCCTTTTGGAAGTCACAGACCTCCATGAAGTCTCAGGGGCCGTGCGCACTTCCTTAGTTCCTGTTCCAACTTTGTCTACCTCCGCAGGACACTGTTTGGAGTCTCCATTGCGGGATGGCTGAATTGGTTTTCCCAGAGTACTTGAAAGCGGGGAGCTCTTTTTCTTCTTCAGTATTTTAACAGTGTTATGCTCTTCGGGAGATCTGATTCTTTTTTCAGCTTCCGCAGTAGTGCCTGGAATGTCAGTTCTATCACTTCCAGCATACTGGACTTTTGCCCGATTACGCTGTCGGTACATACTCCTCTGCCTCCTTCGTTGTGCACCGGATCACTTTCTTGGTTGCTTGTGAGCTTAGCAAAGCCATCGCTCACTTCTGCTGTCGTCCCGATGCCCCCATCTCTCGATTCGGCTGCGATGACTGTTTCATTGACACAGTCGCTGTCTGAAACCGAGTCAGAAACACCAACTTTACTCAAAGGCTGGGGACGAACTGTGCATCCCTCTGGTTTATCCGTCTCTTCCTCATTAATTAGTCTGACGACTAGTTGTGCGGTTGAAGCATTACTCTCGACTACAGGTGCCAAGGCACCCACACCTATAGGAGGGGGGGACAACATGCTACGGTCTGACGCCACCACCGCAGATGTTGAGTCTTTAGAGTCCATTTCTAGCCTACTCCAAATGGATTTAATTTTTTTTCGTAATAGGTAGTACCTTTTCCAAGATATTGATATATATTTTCTTTTCTTTGAGGAGCGAAATAAAACAACGTCCGCTTCACTCGACGGCTACAAAGACAAAGACTTAAGTGCGGAACATAATCATTAATTTAATTAAAGAGAATAGTAATCAGGTAGGTGAAGGAAAGGCTAATATTATAGCTAACGAGCTTGACAGGGCCCATGACGCTTCAAGACCCCAAATAGGGAAGAGGATTACTGAATTTGGAAGAAGCACCTATGTCTCTGAAAAAGACTTCAACGAGAGATTTCGATTTGATTGAAATTCAGCACAAGAAGGAAAGATGTTGAAAGGAATTTCTATTTATAAATATCAAATTTGGATATATGATGCTCTAAGATATTTCTTTTTAATTCTATAACACCTACAAACAACAGCCGATTGGGGTGAAATTTGTCTCAGTTGTTGACCATAACTAGGAAAAGGTATACTGTGAATTTAAAAAAAAAACGGTTCAGATTTACATATAGTTCCGATATACAGTTTTTGGTATATTCCTTAAAAGTGGCACAAAACCAAAATTTCATATCCGATTGGCCCGAAAATTTTTGAAAACATTGTCAACGCATAAACAATTAACACCGATTGTACCGAAATATACCACAGGTGTTGGTAAATGATGAAAATATGTGATAAATTTTAGGTAAATCCCATCGGATATGGATAAAATGCAAATATATATGCATACTATACTATATTCAAATCTGAATCGATTTTTTCATCATTCCAATATCGATTGGATGAAAATTGCGACATATGGTTTGTACACAAATAAACATGGACAGACGAACATAGCTAAATCGAATCTGAAAGTAATTCTGCTTATGCACTAATTTATAATACCCTGTACCACAGTAGTGGTGTAGGGTATAAAAACGGATTTGGCTTTTAATGGTTTCTAATGGTGAAGAAAAATGGCTTAAAATAATTGTAACATTCTTTGTTGAAGTTGGTCACCTGTACGTATGATAAATAAAAAAAAAGAATTATACGCAACAAGGTCCTTCGTTAATCAACCTTTTAATATTATGTTGCACTGTCAAAGACTACATTAAAAGCAATTTAAGGCATCTTGTATTTAACACACTTTATAATTCTCAAATTCTAGTGGAAAACATTTTTTCCTGAATCGTCTAATTTCACTAACGCTAAGAAGTCTTCAACTTTCTCATACGTTGGGAAAAACAACATTCAATGGCACAATTCTTGTTTGCGGCCGCAATTAGACTGTACACGAAGAACAGTATATTTACCATTACTATGAAACCATTAACAATTTACCATTTTGTATGCAGCTGTTGCATAATTTATTAACACAAAAAGAAGCAAACCGAAAATAAACTTTGGTGAAATAACATAAAAAAAATCAGGCCTGGAACATTAAATTTAGTGCCGACTCAAAAAGTGGAATAAGAAACACTTTCTCTCCGGTTAGAGGAGTACGAAGAGCAACAACAAATAAAATTTAGACAAAAGAATTCAATATGCTGGCAGTAAAATAAAACTTTCAACAAGGAAGGCAAACGAGTATTGGGCAAATTTTTATCAAATAACACAATATGTTAGAAAATAACTTTCAATATGAGTAAGTACACTCTACTCTATGACCAAAGATGTCTTACTTGAAAAGTATCATGAAAGATTAATGAATACATTGTTTATTCTTTAATGTAAAAAAAAGTATTTTTGACGAGACACATTAACATAGAGTTCATCATTACTAAAACGTGTAGCCTAGTACTAACTTCATTCGCAACGAAAATGCCTCTAAGAGTAATGCGAAATCCGACTGACTCAATTCTTCGCCAGAACACAAACAAAAGTCAAACAATAACACAGAACAGAGGACACACAATTAGAGCAGATTGGTATCCATTTCGTGAGCATTTAATTACATTTGCAATTAATTGAAGTGAAATTTATACTGACGCAGCGACATATCGCAAGTATTTTGCTATTTAATTCAGTACCACTTCTACGGAATATGTTCGCATTTTCTTCGTCACCATTTATATACACTTCACCATAGGATGGGGGTATACTAATTTCGTCATTCTATTTGTCTCAGACCCCATAAAGTATATATCTATACACCTGATGTTGATCTAGCCATGTCCGTCCGTTCGTCCGTCCGTCTGTCTGTCGAAAGCACCCTAACTTTCGAAGGAGTAAAGCTAGCTGCTTGAAACAATCATATCGGTTCATGTTTTGATATAGCTGCCATATAAACCGATCTTGGATCTTGACTATTTGAGTCACTGCAAAGCGCAATTTTTAACCGATTTAGCTGAAATTTTGCATAAGGGTTTGTACTATGATTTCCAACAAATAACTGTCATATTAACCAATTTGGGGTCCAGACTACTTGAGCATCTAGAGGGCGCAATTCCTATCCGATGCTTCTTCATGACTTTCAACAGCTGTCCAATGTGTGGTTTAAATCCGTCCATAACCTAATACAGCTGCAATATAAACTTATCTTGAAAGTTGACTTATTGAGCCACTAGAGCACGCAATTCTTAACTGATTTGGCTGAAATTTAGCACGATGTGTTTTGTTATGATTTCCAATAATTGTGCCATGTATGGGTGAAATCGGTGTATAACCTGATATAGCTGTCATATAAACCCATCACCTTTAACAACTGTGCAAAGTATGGTGTAGGGAATAAAAATTAACTGATCTGAACCATATACGACACGGATGTCGAAGAGCCTAACACAACTCACTATCCCAAATTTCGGCCAAATTCGACAATAAATGAGCCTTTCACGGTCTCAAAACCTTAAATCCAGAGATCGGTCTATATGGCAGCTATAACCAAAACTAAACCGATATGTGCCATATTGCAGAAGTATCTCGAGGGGCTTAACTTAACTCATTGTCCCAAATTTCGGCGACATCGAACAAATAAATGTACGTTTTATTGGCTCAAAACCTTAAATCGAGATATCGCTCTATATGGCAGCTATACCCAAATCCGGACCGATCTAGGCCAAATTGAAGAAGGATGTCGAAGGGCATAACACAACTAATTTTCCCGAATTTTTGCGAAATCCTACAATAAATGCGCCTTGTATGGGCCCAAACCCTTAAATCGAGAGATCGGTCTATATGGCAGCTATACCCAAATCTAGACCGATTTGGGTCAAATTGAAGAAGGATGTCGAATGGCCTAACACAACTCACTGTCCCAAATTTTCTCAAAATCGGACTGTATATGCGCCTTTTATGGGAGCAAGACCTATAATAGAGAGATCGGTCTATATTACAACTATATCCAAATCTGGACCGATCTAGACCAAATTGAAGAAGGATGTCGAAGGGCCTAACACAACTCACTGTCCCAAATTTCAGCAAAATCGGATAATAAATGTGGCTTTAAGGTCCTAAGACCCTAAATCAGAGGATCGGTCTATATGGGGGCTATATCAAAATATAGTACGATATAGCACATCTTCGAACTAAACCTGCTTATGGACAAAAAACAAATCTGTGCAAAGTTTCAGCTCAATATCTCTATTTTTAAAAACGTTAGCGGGATTTCATCAGAAAGACGGACGGACATGGCTAGATCGTTTTAAATTTATACGCTGATCAAGAATATATATACTTTATAAGGTCGGAAATGTGTTTCGATGTGTTGCAAACTTAATGACAAAACAAGTAAAAGCGTGCAAAGTTCGGCCGGGCCGAATCTTATATACCCTCCACCATGGAGCGCATTTGTCGAGTTCTTTTCCCGGCATCTCTTCTTAGGCAAAAAATGATATAAGAAAAGATTTGCTCTGCCATTAGAGCGATATCAACATATGATCCGGTTTAGACAACAATTAAATTATTTGTTGGAGACCTGTGTAAAATGTCAGCCAATTCGAATAAGAATTGCGTCCTTTGGGGGCTCAAGAAATAAAATAGAGAGATCGATTTATATGGGAGCTGTATCGGGCTATAGACCGATTCAGACTATAATAAAAACGTATGTTGATGGTCATGAGAGGATCCGTCGTACAAAATTTCAAGCAAATCGGATAATAATTGCGACCTCTAGAGGCTCAAGAAGTCAAGACCCCAGATCGGTTTATATGGCAGCTATATCAGGTTATGAACCGATTTGAACCATACTTGGCACAGTTTTTGGATATCATAACGAAACACGTCGTGCAAAATTTCATTTCAATCGGATAAGAATTGCGCACTCTAGAGGCTCAAGAAGTCAAGACCCAAGATCAGTTTATATGGCAGCTATATCAAAACATGGACCGATATGGCCCATTTACAATACCAACCGACCTACACTTATAGGATGTATTTGTGGAAAATTTCAAGCGGCTAGCTTTACTCCTTCGGAAGTTAGCGTGCTTTCGACAGACGGACGGACGGACAGACGGACAGACGGACGGACGGACAGACGGACAGACGGACGGACATGGCTAGAATGACATAAAATGTCGCGACGATCAAGAATATATATACTTTATGGGGTCTCAGACGAATATTTCGAGTAGTTACAAACAGAATGACCCAATACCCCCCATCCTATGGTGGTGGGTATAAAAATGATTAAAAATAGAAGATTGAAACTGTTTTTCGTTACTTAAATTTTGGATATTATTGGGAAGAGTATTCCAGAGCCGTATTGCACTGATAAAAAACTGTTGCTCTCATATGCGATAATGGGGTCGTTTTGAATCACTTGCTTGCCTCTACTAAAATTGGCATAACGAAGTATAGCAGACAAATAGGACGGTTTTTTTATGTATATTATTTTGTGTAGTGCCAGCAGCAAACGTATTTCAAGGTATGCATCGAAAGTGACACCATATAACTGTTTGGAAAAGTCCGATATCCGATCTCTCCTACGCAAACCAAAAACATATCTAGAAAGATGATTAAAGGCAACATGTAATTTATTTTTAAAACTGTATCACAATTTGAAAAAAATTCCACAAGAATTTAAATGTTTTAGCAGGATATATGTTTTTGCCAAGAGCATTCTGATTTCTATGGGAGTATACGAGCGAATTATATATAAGGTCCTTAATACGCCATACGTTTTGCCAACTGCCGAGTTAATATGATTCGCCCATGGTAATTTATCATCAAAAACTACGCCAAGATTACTCACTGAGGTCACCATTTCGATTGCAGAACTATTAAATGCTATATTAATATTTAGCGCCAATATTGTGCGATTTCTGGAAATAGCTATGCATTTTGACCTCGAGGGATTCAATAGAAGGCCATTCGCATTCACTCACGCATTAATACTGTCAATGTCGTTACTCAGACGAATTATGGTATCATTTATTTTCTCGGCTGACGTGCTTATATACAATTGAACATCATCGGCGTACATATGTATACTACAACTCGGCAACTATTTGGGAAGGTCATCTTCTTATATATAACAAGTATAAAAGTAAAATTGGCGGCCCGGCCGAACTTAGGATAGCCACCACCTTTTATCAAAATCCGGTGAAAATTGCATACCATAGCAGTTATATCGAAATATGATCCGATTTGGACCTAATACTAATAATTAAAAGTCATTGTTCAATTGTATATAGCAAAATATTGATCTTTTTAGTAGTTATATCTAAAAATAAACCGATCTGAACCATACACAACATGAATGTCGAAAAGCCTAACATGAGTCAATGTGTCAAATTTCAGTCCAAGACTTTAAATCGAGATACCGATTTATATGGCAGCTTTATGCAAATCTTGATCGATCTAGACCAAATTTTAGAAATATGTGGACGGGCTTAACTTAACTCTCTGTCCCAGATTTCGGCAACATTGGACAATAAATGCGCCTTTTATGGGCCCAAAACATTAAATCAAAAGATCAATCTATATGGCAGCATTGTCCAAATCTGGACCGATCTGAGTGAAATTGAAGAAGGAGGTCGAAGGGCCTAACACAACTCACTGTCCCAAATTGCGGCGAACTCGGACAATAAATGCGCCTTTTTTGGGCTCAAACCAAAGCAAGAGATCGGTCTATATGGCAGCTATATCCAAATCTGGACCGATCTGAGCCAAATTGGCGAAGGATAACGAAGGGCCTAACACAACTCATTGTCCCAAATTTCAGCAAAATCTGATAATAAATGTGGCTTTTATTGGCCTTAGACCCTAAATCGGCGGATCGGTTTATATGGGGGCTATATCAAGATATAGTCCGATATAGCCCATCTTCGAACTTAACCTGCTTATGGACTTAACAAGAATCTGTGGAAAGTTTAAGCTCAATATCCCTAATTTTAAAGACTGTAGCGTGATTTCAAAAGACAGACGGACGGACATGTCTAGATCGTCTTAGATTTTTGCACTGATCAAAAATATATATACTTTATAGGGTCGGAGATGAATATTTCGATGTGTTGCAAACGGAATGACAAAATGGATATACCCCCATCCTTCGGAGGTGGGTATAATTACAAATTATTTGAATTACATCAGCAATGAAATGAAAAATTTTAAGGACTCGGAAACACAATTTTAAAACCCCGAAATAGTCATAAATTTATATTTTTAAATAATAATTTCAAATAAAACCATTTCGTTTCTTTTTTCTTGTATTTCCATAATTTACAGTAAAGTTTTTAAAGCAATCGATAGGAAGGGACGAAAAAGTTCTGTTGACTTTTATCGTCAACAAGCTGACCCGGGCCCGCTACGCTGCGCCTTGTTTTACTTTATATGGAACAAAAGTTTCATTGGAATATTTATTTTCAACAATTAAAGAGCTTTAAGTGAAATACCATGCTACGAAAATAGTATATCGCTTGAGTAACAATTTAACAATATAAAGGCTTTTGTCCCATATGATCTTTATTGGTCTACGAATTTAAGCTTGGATGTAAGGTGTACTCCATTCTTAAAATACTTTATTTCAGCCCGCTACTCTCTTGATATCTGATTTAGGGGTGTTTTTGAGAGTGAGGTGGTCTCCCAAGCACTTGGCCCTGAAAAAATATCAGCATTGTGCTCTTCTTTCAAAAACCATTTATTTAAAAAAAATATTGCCATTGGTTTAGGGGAGTTTACACGATGGGGCGTCCCCGCAAAACACGTGGCCCAAAATAGGTTATCAAATTCGTTTTCTAATCTTAAATACCACATATTGGCATGGTCGAAAATTGTTCACCCTTTGCTTGGGTGTTTTGGGGAAGGGGTGATTCCCAAAATGGTCCTAAATTTGAATATCAATTTCGTATTCTAGTCCCAATTACCTTTATTTGAGCCCCATTATGCGATGGTCACTAAAAAATTGCTGCTTGTGGGGTATTTTGGGAAAGGGGTTGGACCCCCGAAAATTGGTCCCGAAAGTGGGTATCAATTCTTGCTCTACCCCCAATACCTTTCCAATACACCTCCACATTGACATGGTCGGTATATATGGTCGATTTAGGGGTGTTTTGGGGATTAGGGTTGTCGCCCAAACACTAAGCCCGGAAAATATATCAGCAACGTGCTCTACTTTCATATATCTATATATCATTTATTTGAACCTCATATTGCCATTGGCCTCATAAATGGATATCAAATTCGGTTTAAAATCTCATTAAACTCCTTATTGCAAAAGTCAGAAAATATGTCCGGTTTGGGTTATTGGCCCTAAAAACTAAAAATATTTAGTTTCACTCTCTTTACGACCCAAATTGTCTTGGTGAGCAAATACGTCATATTTGGGGGTTGTTATGGTAATGGGACGTCCGCTAGACACTTGGTCCCTAATGTTGATATCAGATACGTGGTCTACTCCCACATACCTTTAATTTGAGCCCCATATTTCCATAGTCGGCAAACATGGCGGCTTGGGGGGTGTTTTGGGGGATGGGCTGCCACTCAGTGAGTTGGCCTTGAAAACATATATAGGATTCGTGTTCCACTTTAAAAACCCTCTTATTTGAGCTTCATATTGCAATAGTCAGAAAATACTTACTATTTGGGTGGTGTTGTGGGGGTGGGTTGGCCCTGTAGATACTTTCCCAAATATTGATATCAGCTTCGTGCTTTACTCCCAAAGACCTTTTATTTGAGCCCCATATGGCTATGGTCGTAAACTTGTCCCCTGTGGGGCATGTTTTCGGGGAGAGGCGGCCCCCCAAACACTTGGTCCCATATTTGGATATCAGATTCTAATTCTACACTCAAATACCTTTTATTTAAGCCCCATATTCCCATGGTCAGTAAATAAGTCCTGTTTGGTGGGTGTTTTGGGGAAGGGGTGGACTCCCAGAAACGTGGTCCCACATTTGAACATCAGATTCGTATTCTACTCGCAAATACCTTTCATTTGAGTCCCATATTGCCATGGTCGGTAAATATGTCCGATTTAGGGGTGTTATGGGGCTTGGGGTGGTCGCCCTAGCACTTGGTTCGACAAATGGATATCAGATAAGTTTTCTTACCTAAATACCTTTCATTTGAGTCCCATATTGTCGTGATTGGTCAAAATATATGTTTATTAGGTTTTAGAGTGGGGCGGCCCTCTAATTTGGACACCAAATTTTTATTTTTAGGGTACTATAAGAGAGCACACGAAATTTCGTTTAAATCGCACCACTCATCTCCGAGATCTGGCGTTTCTGAAAATAAGGGTAAAGGGGAGGGTCGGCCCCCACTTCAGATATCAAAAAACTTAGTACCCTATTTTCACCACGGGATCATTATGCACCATCTGTGATAATTTCATATAAATCGGTTCAACCGTTTCTGAGTCTATAAGGAACACACAAACATACAAACAAACCTACAAACAAACACAAATTGATTTGTATATATACGATTTGAGCGCAGTGAGATATTATTTAAAACATTTTAATATTTACTATTTGAATTTTTGCTTTTCTTCCTAGATTGCGAATAATGATTTCCTTATGTGTTATGTACGAAAATCTTTAATGAAATTCGACGAGTCATATTGTTTTTACTATGTTTACAAAATGGTGTGCATTAAGTTCGTGTTTCACAGTGAAATACCCATGTTTTTCACTATTACTTTTTTGAAAAACTAAAAAAATATCACTGATAACATAACAATTTTTTTTTTAATTTTTCATAAATAATGTGTTGGCAATTAGTACAAAATTCAACACTGACTTTATGACCAAATTTCACCGCCGATGGGTCGGTTCCTACAATGTAACAATTTTACAGTAACAGAAGAATTTCGACTTTGAAAAAAATGGGGTACCCCCCCCCCCCCCATTCTAAATCGATCTCTACCGTGATTTCGACAGACGGACGGACATGGCTATATAGACTCAGAACGTCGAAAAGATCCAGAATATATATACTTTAAGGGGTCTTAGATGAATATTTCGAGGTGTTACAAATGTAATGACTAGACTAGTATACCCCCATCCTATGGTGGTGGGTATAAAAAATTAAGAGATTTAGACGAGTTTTTTCAATAATGGCTAATCAAATTTTGAAAAAAAAAATGCAAAAAAAATCACTTTTCCATATGTTTGGACTTCCTAACTATATTCCAAACTTTTAACTGAATTATCGGATTTAATATTTTGTCACCAATCCAGATGATGGATCAAAATGAAAATCGAACCACAAAAGCCTTCGAAAATCGCAAAATACGAAGGCAGGCTTGGTCAAAATTTCAAAATATAAAAATTAAAATTTGAATAACCCCGAAACCAGCGGAGATATTGCGGACATCAAGCGGACTTTTTTTTAGGCATTTTTGAGCACTATCCAGCAAAAATTAAGATTTGGCAGCCTGAACAATTTTTATACCCTACATCACTACTGTGGTACAGGGTATTATAGCTTAGTGAATTAGTTTGTAACGCCCATAAGGAAGAGAGATAGACTTATTGATAAGTATACCGATCGACTCAGAATCATTTTCTGATTCGATTTAGCTATGTTCGACTGTCTGTCTGTCCGTCTGTCCATGTTAATTTGTGTACAAACTTCAGGTCGCAATTTTCATCCGATCGTCTTCAATTTGGTATGGGCATGTTTTTCAGCCTAGAGACGAAACCTATTGAAATTGGAAAAAATCGGTTCAGATTTGGATATAGCTTCCATACATATGTTTCGTCCGATAAAATGGTCATTTGTTGGCCGATTCTCTTGAAATTTGTTGGGAAGGATTTTCTTATTATTGTTGGGAAGGATTTTCAATATTATTGGCAAAATTTCATAGAAATCGGTTCAGATTTGGATAAAGCTCCCATATATATGTTTGTCCGATTTGCAGTAATACAGCAATAAAATGGTCATTTGTTAACCGATTCTTTCGAAATTCGACAAGAATAATTTTCTTATGACTCTCTATATTACTGGTGAATTTCATAGAAATCTGTTCAGATATATATATCGCCCGATTTTCACTCCTAAACCCCACTGCCAGCGCATTTATTGATCAATCTTCCCAAAATTTTGTACAACGCTTTCCTCGACAAATTCTACAATATCCATAAAGTTTGGGCGAAATCGGTCCAAATTTAGATATAGCTCTCATGTATTTGTTCGTCAGATTCTGGATAATTTGTTGTCATTTGTCAACCGTAGTTATTACATTTTGAACATATTTGCTTAGCTCGAAATTTGATACAGGAATTTTAATAATCTATCTGGATACATCAAATTTGTTTCAGAATTAGAGCTTTAAAACTTTGCACATGATCTCGATAACACATCAGTTATCAAATTTCAAAGAGTTATCTCTATCTTAAAAGACTTATTTCTTACTTGCTTTGTTAATCCATCCCACCGTGCGTGGGCTGCTCTTATTAATAGAAAATAGGCATAGATCTACCGGGACGATATTAAAATCCAATTCATATTATATGTGAGTAGAAAATAAAGCTGTCATCTTAATTGAGGTGTTAAGGGACACTTTGGTCCTGTTTAGTTATTCATCCCGGACAAATTCAACGAATTTCTGCTCGTTCATGTTACTTTTCGAACGGAGATCTTCTGTGCTTTCTTTTTCAATCTCTCACACTCAGTTTGGAGTTGTGTTTCTCTACTTGGTTACTTCATCAGATTAGGGCTTCCCAATTTGCGTTTGGGATTCACATTATGATCCCAACCCATTATGATATTCGCTGGAGCTTCTTCCTTCATTGTGATAAAATTACCTAACCAACTCAACCGTTGAATTTTGATGCGTTTAACTAAGCTATCGTTGTTATAGAGCTCGAGGTTTATACGACGCCTTTATTGTCCATTAAGGTAGACTGGTCCATATATTTAATGAAGGATCGTTGTCCCAAATACTCCAAGTACAACCTCATCCGATTTCGGAAGTACCCATGCTTCGCAGCTATACAACAGCTGGGGTAGTATCGAGGTCTTGTATAGTGTGATTTTTGTCTGTCGATAGGTGGATTTGCTCCTGAAATGCTTGCTAAATCCAAAGTAGCATCTGTTGGCCAATATTATCCTTCGTTGTATTTCAAAACTGATGTCATTTCACAACGGTCCCGAGGTAAATAAAGTTGCTGACTATCTCAAAGTAGTAGTTCCCAACTATCTCCATTTTCTTTATTTGCTCGGGTGTATAGGACTTCGTGGGATTTAATACCATCCCCTTTGTCTTAAATCCATTTAAGACAAAGGGGCTGCAATGATTCTTCCGGCTACCGACCCATAATAATGATGTCTTCGTCATAGTCGAGTAGCATATGTTTTCACGTGAGTAGTGTGCCATGCCTTTGCATACCCGTACCTCATATTATCTTCTCTAGCAGGATATTAAAGAGATCACACAGTAGGCTGTTTTCTTATCTGAAACCGGGTTTAGATGGAGTGGGTTCATTCCTATTTGAACTGATGAGCGAGTACCAGCAAGCGTTATTCTACAAAGCCTTATCAATTTTGCAGGAATACAAAATTCATATATGGCGAGTCTTTTCCAGGATTTGGCGCAATGAAAAGATTTGGTCTATATAGTGGATTTACGAGGACTTAAGCTGTTTTGATTTGGTCCAAAGTCAATGAGAGTATCTTGTCGAGATGGGGAGGAGACTTATTCCTCTATAGTGGACACATTCCGTCTTGTCCGCTTTCTTGTGTACAAGACATAGTATGCTAAGGTTCCAATTATGGTGTACGCGTTTTTCTATCCACATGAATCAGACGTGCTGATTAGCAGCAGGTCACCTCCGGTTTTAAATAGTTTAGTTGGTTACCCATCGGCCCCTGCTGCCTTGTTGTTCTTCAGTCGGATCACTTCTACTTGGGCCTCATTCTGGCTAGAGGTTAACAATCTATACCACCATCAAGGATTGGTTTTGATTTTTCCACTTCGCCCCCTTTGTCTGATACCAGCAACTGAGAAAAGTTGTCTTTCCATATTTTTAGCACACTATCTGTATTTGCTAGCAGATTTCCTTCTATGTATCTCTAGGAGGATATGCCTGTACCAAAGCCATCATTTTTATATATAATTCTTTGTTTGAATTTTCGGACTTCATTCTGGCTACTGAAACTCTCGACACGCTCACACTCGAGTCTTCCCATTTCTTTCTTCTTCTTGCGGAAGAGTCGAGTTCTCTCTCCTTTTCTTTCGATACCTCTACTTCGCCTGGCGCGTTGGTACTAACTTTGTTAGTTAGTTGTTATATCGTCGTGCCATGGGTTCCATGGGAGGCTTCGGACCCCAAGTACTGATGTTGCAGCTCATTCGATGGAGTGGGCAATGGTTTGCCAATGCGCTGCTATACTATCGGTACAGGAAGTGCTTTTTTCAAGCAATTGGGTCAGCCAAGTGCAGTAGGCTGTTGCCACCTCGTACTTGCAGCTTTCCGACCTCCAGCTTCAGTGCAGTGTCTGATCGTACGTTTCTAGCCATATTAAAACGGGTGCGAACTTTTACAGGAACAAGGTTATGATCCGAATAGATGTTGTCCCATCAGATCGATCGTGCATCTAACACGCTGGTATAACATCTTCCTTCTATCACATCATGATCTATTTGGTTGCTCGTGTTTTGATCGGGTGAAATCCATGTTACCATAAGAATCCTTCATTGTTTGAATCTCCCAACTACCATGTTTTTGCCGCGGCGAAGTCCATGAGCCTCAATTAATTTTCGGAAATTTCTTCGTATAGGATAAATTTTCCGACAATTGTGCAAAGATATTTTCCTTCCATATTTTCGCATTAAAATCTCCCAGAGCGAACCCTACACCCCAACCCATCTTTTTAACGTTCTACGTGTGAACTTGTGGCACATTATAGCTCACTTGCTTTAGTGGATGTTAAAGATAGCTAGACAAGTGACACCGTTGGGAGGTTTGTGTCCACATTTGAGGCATGCCAAGATAAGTCCGGATTTTAACAAGTCAATCCCAATCAGAACTGTTGCTTCATTTTCAACATCCCCAAGTCACCCGCTCGTTCATATTATTTTGTTTTTAATTAAATTATACGCAGATTCGGTCTAGCCGAACTTCAAAGGAAAAATTTTTCTAATCAAAGCCAAACAGTTTCCTTATCACTTCCAGCTAGTACTGGTTCAGCCACTAACATAATTACGTTTCATAGCTTGTGGTTTTCTGTATATGACATACTCTTTCATTACATTTCACAATGTTGTTTGCTACTGCTAGCCTTGTTGTTCCTTTGATTTATACCAGTTCATTGAATTATTTACGTTCAATTGCAATATTAACCACATTGCCGTTGTTTTTATAACAACAAAGAGGTCTGGGACCCAATTTTATCGATCAATAAGCAAATATGAATTTGTTCAAGTATATAAATTGCTTAAAAAACTGATATTGCTTCTTTATAAACGCAATGCAATCAAAGAAATACGTCTGAATCTTCAAAGTAATATGGCATTGGTAAAACAATTTTATTCGCTTGGGAAAACGTTGGACATGCATTTCCTTGCTCACCACGAATATTATTTGAGTCGATACAGATAGTTTTATTATAGTTTTGAAGTGGTTGAGTGTTTAGGGCCTTTATAGTTTAAAGTACATATCCAAACTATGAGAAGCCAAAGGTCCAAATAATTAAGTCCCAGCAAAAGGGGGTGGGTCTAAAAATGCGATAGTGATTAATACGAAATACCTGTCGCCTGGCTCATAGCTTAAGCCGAGGTTCTCGTCACAATCAGGTTTTTACAAAACCGAACTATTCCTGCCATAATCAGTGACACACAGAGGGATAGGAAACAAACATGTTGAAAAATAGCAGTAATATTTGAATAAATAGCATAACTTATCTTAATAGTTCGAATACAAGATTTTGTTTGAAGGTCTCTAATAGTTTCGGGGATATCTGACTTACATATTTTTTTAAATTTTGAATATTCTATAATTATAAATACTTATGCAGAGGTTATATCAAATTATTCAGTCAAATGTTATCGAAAATCAAAAATTGTTCGAAGTAAATGAAGTCAACAGTAATACAATACAACTACTTAACAACTTAAACAATCAATGCACGTTTTAATTGGATGAAATATCTAGTTTAGGTAAGGTTAGATAAGGTTGAAAAGAGGGTGAGGATTCATTCGCCCCATGACACTATGAACATACACCTAAGCCAGTAATCGGCTTATTGTGCGCTCTAGATACTAAAGTCACGAATTTCGTTCTGATAACAAAATCCTTAATTGTTCGCCATACCGCGCCTCTAAGGCGGTTCATGTCTGGTAATGTGTCTCTTCTTAACTTCCGATGTCTGTTAGCCACGAAAGCCGGGCAATGACACAGCAAACGATCCAATATCGCATCATTTTCTCCACATGTTATTACCTACCGCACCTATTTTGTATGAATGAGCTCGTAGACTTATATGTCCCGTTATGACACCGAAAGCTATACTAATCTCCTTCCTACTTCTTTTCAGTAAAAGCCTCAAACAACTCCAAACAGATTTTTATGGACTCCGGAAATGATTTTCATGATAGTAGTGACTACTACATGTCTAAATCAAATCGCACCGGTAATTAAAATCGGGCGATATTAATCTAAGAATACATCTAAATCTCAATCTGATTACGTAAGGAAGATATGTGCAGAGAAGTAATAAATCAATCCGTACTAAACTACGGGAAAAAGAAAATGATTGTTCCAACTACCATTTATATGAAAATAAAACCATCTATATATAGAAAGCTGTATCAAAATCTTATCTATTGTGGACATTATGTGGAACATTTTGAGATAATCGGTAATAAATGCACTTGTAAAGACTCTAGAAATAACAAATAAAAATGTGCTAAGTTCGGCCGGGCCGAATCTTGGGAACCCACCACCATGGATTTTGCTAAAAATTTATACAGAATAAATGAAGTTTTAGGGCATAATTTTATTCTACATACTAAACTTCTGTCAAACCAGCCAAAATTAAAGCTTCTAGGTAACGAACAAGGATGATCGAGAAGCCGGTTTACATGGGAGGATATCAGGATATAGATTGATTTTGACCGTACTTGGCGCAGTTGTTGGAAATCATTACAAAACACTACATGCAAAATTTCAGCCAAATCGGACAAAACTTGCGGTTGTAAGGACTCAAGATATCAAATCGGCCGATCGGTTTATATGGGAACTATATCAGGTTATAGACCGATTTAAACAGTACTAGGCAACTTTTAATGGACATGAAAGCCAATACGTTTAATGATCACTTACAAAAAGCGCAGCAAAGTGAAAACAGAATATATAAATGCCTCGATTACAATGTTGGCCCCATGTATTGCACAGAAAAATTCAGCCAAGAACAAATAACTTTGATTCTGAAAGCTAGAGGTGATCTAATGTGGTTGAACTTTAATAAATATAGGACCTCGAATGAACAAAGATATTCATTGTGTAATTTGGAAAAAGCAGAAAATTTAGTCCATTTCATTGGCCGCTGTCCAGTATTAGCAAATATGAGAGTTTGGCATTTTAATAGAACTCTATTAGATCAAACCGAAATTATTAGCATACTAAATGGTGGTGAAGGTTTTTGATGGGTGAATTTACTAAACTTCTTAAAGGAAGCAAGAAAATATAGAAATATGTTAATAGAAGAGTTTAATTACTAATTAAGAATAAAATTAAACAGAAAAATATAATAACTCAAAACTCCGGAAGACGGTTTAATTATAAACCATGCTGTAAAATTCTTTATTATCAATAAGATATTTTTTGTAAAATTGTTTTATACATATTATAACGTTATATGAAATAAAGAAACATTGAATTGAAAAAAAAAAATTGAATTGAGTACTAGGCACAGTTGTTGAAAGCCCTAGACTGTACTTGGCACAATTGTTGAAAGTCCTAACATAACACCGCATGCAAAATTTCAGCCAAATCGGACAAAACTTGCGGCACGTAAGGGCTCAAGAAGCCAAATCGGGAGATCGGTTTATATGGGAGCTATATCAGGTTATAGACCGATTTGGACGGTACTTCGCACAGTGATTGAAGTCGTAAGGGAACACTGCATGCAAAATTTCAGCCAAATCGGAAAAAATTGAGTCTTGTAAGGGCTCAAGAAATCAATTCGGTTTATATGGGAGCTATATCAGGTTATAGACCGATTTGGACCATACATGGCACAGTTATTGAAAGCCGTACCATTACACCGCGTGCATTTCAGCCAAATCGCACAAAACTTGCGGCTTGTAAGGACTCAAGAAGTCCAATCGGGCGATCGGTTTACATGGGACCTATACCAGGTTAAAGACCGACTTAGACCACAACTTGCACAGTTGTTGGAAGTCATAAAAGAACTTTTAGCGAAATTTCGGCTAACAGGGGCTCAAGAAATCAAATCGGGAGATTGGTTTATATGGGAGCTATATCTGAATCTGAACTGATAGAGCCCATTCGCAATCCCCGACGACCTACATCGATGCTGAGTGTCTGTGGATAATTTCAAGTTACTAGCTTTGCGCGGGAGGTATACTAATTTCGTCATTCTGTTTGTAACTACTCGAAATATTCGTCTGAGACCCCATAAAGCATATATATTCTTGATCGTCGTGACATTTTATGTCGATCTAGCCATGTCCGTCCATCAGTCTGTCGAAAGCACACAAACTTTCAAATTAGTAAAGCTAGCCCCTTGAAATTTTACACAAATACTTTTTATTAGTGTAGGTCGGTTGGGATTGTAAATAAGCTAAAACGGTCTATGTTTTGATATAACTGCCATATAAACCGATCTTGGATCTTGAGTTCTTGAGCCGCTAGAGGGAGCAGTTCTCATCCGACTTGGCTGAAATTTTGCACGTTGTGTTTTGGTATCACTTCCAACAACTGTGCTAAGTATGGTTCAAATCAGTTCAAAACCTGGTATAGCTGTCATATAAACCGATCTTGGATCTTGAGTTCTTGAGCTGCTAGAGCGCGCAATTCTCATCCGATTTTGCATGAGGTGTTTTTTTTATGACATTTAATAACTGCGCTATGTATGGCGCAAATCGGTACATTACCTGATATAGCTGCCGTATAAACCGATCTGGGATCTTGACTTCTTGAGTTCTAGAGGGCGCAATTCTCATTCGATTTGACAGAAATTTTTTACAACGCCTTCTCCCATGCATTTTCAATATGGTCTGAATCGATCTATAGCTTGATACAGCTCCCATATAAACCGATCTCCCGATTTTGCTTTTTGGGCCCCAGCAAGGTTCATTCTTATCCGAATGCACCGAAATATAACACAATGACATCTACAATGTTCAGCATTCAATTCATTTTCAGTCCGAATCGGACTATAATTCGATATAGCTCGAATAGCATAACAGTTCTTATTCATTATTCTTTGTTTGCCTAATAAGAGATACCGCGCAAAGAACGCGATCCATGGTGGAGGGTATATAAGATTCGGCCCGGCCGAACGCTCTTACCTGTTTTTTTTTTTGCTATTCTATTCGATTTGACCTCTTGAGCCTGTTTACGATGTAACTACTGTGTGCGCCAGAGAAACTTGCTTATTATAAAGGTCAATAACAATAAAAATATTTCTGTTATTATTTTAATTCCTTTTTTTTAAGAACGTAATAACCCAATTTTTTCATGCAGGCTTGAAAATTACATCGGGTAAATGCTGGCCCAAGTTAATTTGTGTACAAACTATAAGTCGCAATTTTCATTCGATAGGCTTAAAATTTGGTACAGGCATGTTTTTCACCCTAGAGACGAAACCTATTGAAATTGGTAAAACTCGGTGCAGATTTAGATATAACTCCCATATATATATATATATATATATATATATATATATATATATGTTCGTCTGATTTACAGTAATAGTGCAATAAAATGGCCATTTATTAAAGGATTCTTTCAAAATTTGGCGGGAAAGATTTTCTCTTGACTTTTGACATTACTGGTGAATTTCTTAAAAACCGGTTCAGATTTAGATATAGCTCCTATATATATGTTCGTGCGATTTTCAGTAATAATGCAATAAAATAGTCATCTGTTAACCGATTTTCTAAAAATGGCAGAAAGGACTTTATCTTAACCCTCGGGTGAATGCTGGCCCCTATTTCACATTCACTGATTAAGTCGATTGTTAAAATTTGTGTCCACAGCGTTCCAACAAGTGAGCGACCGTTAGAAAGGAAGCTCTCGACTGCGAAGGACTGCAACTTCCTAGATCAGAGCATGTTGACAACTGACTGGAGGGAGAATAAAACTTGGCGACTTCCCCCTTTAGATACGTACACTCTCGACCCTCCCTGCCCAACTCACCGCTCGGGAGTTCTTTCAATTAAGTAAATTTCTCTGGCGTACCCGGTATTATCCGAATGGGCTGAAATTTCGCAAGTAGTGTTCTGTTGTGATTTCCAATTATCGTGTTAAGTATGGTCCAAATTAGTTTATGGCCTGATATAGCTTCCATATAATTCAATCTCCCGATTGGACGGTTTGAGCCTATAGAAGCCGCTGTTTTTGTCCGATGGGGATGAAGTCTTGCACGTTGTTCTGTTACGACTTCAAACCAATCCGATGAATTTGGTCCTATCGGTATATTCATGTATTTCCCTTCAACGGCCTATAGAATTTTAATTTTTTCCTGCTTTGTCAAATATTTGGCACATAAAGTAAGACCTTCAACTAAGTTTATTTTGTGAAAATTTTTAGCAGAATCCATGGTTGTGGACTCCCAAGATTCGCGGGGGTCGATCTTGGCACGTTTTTACTTGTTGCAACTAACTATTGGATACGAATTTTTAATTTGGAACCATTATGACAGAAAACCCACTTTTCCACAAAAGGGAAATGTATGCCTATCTAGTTAGATATGTAATAGGATTTTGTCCTAAACTCAAAACCTTCAGTTGTCAAAAATCAATGAAGAGCAATTGCAGAAGCATTTAAAATATTATGTGTTTGACAAAAAATCCAATTGTTTATCGCAACCATTTACATGAAAAAGTTTATTATGTTCATGAGATACTTGGGCTTTAGTAAATAAAGTTAACCAAAAATGTGTATGAGCATCTTGTGCACAAGCATGATGTTCTTTTATTATGTAGCAGTAAACGTCCTTATGATAGCTGCTATACATAACTGATTCCCCAATGAATGTTACCGGCCACAATTGTTATTATTTTGTATTTGTATTAAATTGTGGCTTCCAATTGGTAAACCGATATAAATTTATCCTTGATTCGCTAACAAAATCCCCTTTGTAATAAGTTAAGTGTATAAATCACTTCTGTTTTATCTCCCATAGGTATCATTGATTTCTATCGATGATATCCCTGACATAATTCAAATTAATACTTATTTGAATTGTTGTGTATATATAACATATGCCTGTATTGGGATGGGTAATGTGTTAAGTGGTTAATAGGGTTATGTGAAGAGGAAAAGTTTGTTCAGCAAAAAGGTGAATTGTGAAATGTATATCTTATAATTATAAAACTCCTTGTTACTTAATTTCCAAACAAACTGATTGAAATATTTTACTTTTTTTGCATAGAAGCATTTGTTGAAATTCCATTGCAGGATTTAGGTGACGAAACACCCTAATATTTTCATAAAGTTCAACATATGTAAATCACAAAATAATATGCATAACAAATAAATGGTTACAAGGGAAAACTCAAATTAAACTTTTATATTAACCTTGATAATGGGTTTGTATATACATAAAATAACCACAATGCCAACAACAACTGATTAACTTTGATGTTCAAATCCCAAAAAGATAAAATCTTATGAAGTTTTAATTAAAACTATAATTGACAGACAGGATAAGGAAAATACAAATTTAAATAAATTTCTGAGCTGTAAAATGAATACCTGCCGGCATTATCAAACAAAGATAAATTAAAGGATGTAACTTAAATTGCATAACATTCATGATACGAATATGGTTTGCTCCTTCAACTTTGATTTTTTTTTCATAGCACCTGCGATGGTGATTGTGGTGTGGTAAGTGATTTTCGGTAAAACTATTTATGTAATTTGCAAAATGTTAACACTCTTGATAGTTAGTTTCACACAATGTAATTTTTGTGTATATAAGTGCGAATTGGAGTTTATAGAGCTGACAAAGTTTTGAGGATGTTTTGTGGTTTTATTCTTAAACAAACATAAATCACAATAAACAATAAGATTTATAAAATCAAAATAAACGACTGGGTTTTGCCATTTATAAGTATATCTGTATGTGTGAACATATATACATATTAGGGTGATGACCATTAAACTTTTTTCTCAAAAATAATTTCCTGTGTCATGAATCCATTAACTTTTGCCTATTAATGACTTACATGATGTTTACTATATTCAAGTATTAAAAAAGTCAATCACAAACCACATACAATAGAAGTTATATTTTTGTGAAAAAGTTTAATTTTTTTCATTCTTTTTAAATCATATAAATCCAAAACTGAAGAAAATTAGTAATGGCTTATGGGAAAAGCCACGTCCCCAATGATTAAATTTGGACATTGAATATACATCTTGAATCGGATGTACAGTGGTGATCACATAAATAAGGACCCGTTTTAAATTTCGAAAAATTTATTTCAATTGAAACTAAATGGCAAAAAAAAAATTTTATTAATTATGACCAGGAAAATGTTTTAAAAAACAAGTAAAAAGGCGTTAAGTTCGGCCGGGCCGAACTTTGGATACCCACCACCTCGGGTATATATGTAAACCACCTTTCATCAAAATTCGGTGAAGATTTCATACCTTATACTCATATACCTCATACCGATCTGAACTATATACGACACGGATGTCGAAAAGCCGAACATAAGTCACTGTGTCAAATTTCAGTGAAATCGGATTATAAATGCGCCTTTTATGGGGCCAAGATTTTAAATCGAGATATCGGTCTACATGGCAGCTATATCCAAATCTGGACCGATTTGGGCCAAGTTGCATAAACATGTCGAGGAGCCTAACACTAAGCACTGTCCCAAATTTCGGCGAAATCGGACAATAAATGCCTCTTTTATGGGCCCTAAACCTTAAATCCAGGGATCGGTCTATATGGCAGCTATATTCAAATCTGGACCGATCTGGGCAAAATTGAAGAAGGACGTTGAAGAGCCTAACCAAATTTCAGCGAGATCGGACAATAAATGCGTCTTTTATGGCCCCAAAACCTAAAACCTAGATATCGGTCTATATGGCAGCAATATCCAAATCTGGACCGATATGTGCGATATTGCAGAAGTATATCAAGGGGCTTAACTTAACTCACTGTTCCAAATTTCGGGGACATCGTGCAATAAATGAGCATTTTATGGGCCCAAACCATAAATTAAGAAATCGGTCTATATGGTAGCTATATCCAAATTTGAACCGATCTGGACCAAATTGAAGAAATATGTCAAAGGGCCTAACACATCTCACTGTCCCAAATTTCAGCAAAATCGGATAATGAATGTGGCTATTATGGGCCTTACACCATAAATCGGAGGATCGATCTATATGGCAACTATATCCAAATTTGGACCGATCTGAGCCAAATTAACGAAGGATGTTGATGGGCCTTACACAATTCACTGCCCCGAATTTCATCAAAATCGGATAATAAATGTGGCTTTTGTGGGCCTAAGACCCTAAACCGGAGGATCGGTCTATATGGCAGCTATATCCAAATCTGAACCGATCTGGACCAAATTAAAGAAACATGTCAAAGGGCCTAAGACAACTCACTGTCCCAAATTTCAGCGAAATCGGACCATAAATGTGGCTTTTATGGGCCTTAGACCCTAAATCGGAGGATCGGTCTATATGGCAGCTATATCCAAATCTGGATCGATCTGAGCCAAATTGACAAAGGATGTCGAAGGGTCTAACACAACTCACTGTCCCAAATTTCAACAAAATCGGATAATAAATGTGGCTTTTATAGGCTTAAGACCCTAAATCGGCGGATCGGTCTATATGGGGGCTATATCAAGATATAGTCCAATATAGCCCATCTTCGAACTTAACCTGCTTATGGACACAAAAAGAATCTGTTCAAAATTTCAGCTCAATATCTCTATTTTTAAAGACTGTAGCGTGATTTCAACAGACAGACGGACAGACGGACGGACATGGCTAGATCGTCTTAGATTTTTACGCTGATCAAGAATATATATACTTTATAGGGTCGGAAATGGATATTTCGATGTGTTGCAAACGGAATGACAAAATGAATATACCCCCATCCGTCGGTGGTGGGTATAACAAGTAAAAGCGTGCCATGTTCGTCCGGGTCGAATCTTATAAACTCTCCACCATGGATCGCATTTGTCGAGTTTTTCTCCTGGTATCTCTTTTTATACCCACCACCGAAGGATAGGGGTATATTCCTTCCGTTTGCAACACATTCACTTCCGACCCTATAAAGTATATATATTCTTGATCAGCGTAAAAATCGAAGACGATCTAGACATGTCCGTCCGGGTGTCCGTCTGTCTGTTGAAATCACGCTACAGTCGTTAAAAATAGAGAAATTAAGCTGAAGCTTTCCACAAATTCTTTTTTTGTCCATAAGCAGGTTAAGTTCGACGATGGGCTATATCGAACTATATCTTGATATAGCCTCCATATAGACCGATCCTCCGATTTAGGGTCTTAGGCCATAAAAGCCACATTTATTATCCGATTTTGCTGAAATTTGGGACAGTGAATTGAATTAGGCCCTCCGACATCCTTCTTCAATTTGTCTAGATCGGTCCAGATTTGGATATAGATGCCATATAGACCGATCTCTCGATTTAAGGTTTTGGGCCCATAAAAAGCGCATTTATTGTCCTATGTCGCCTAAATTTGGGACAGTGAGTTGTGTTAGGCCTTTCTTTCTTCAATTTGGCCCAGATCGGTCCAAACCCTATGAATATAGCTGCCATAAAGACCGATCTCTCGATTTAAGGAATTGGGCCCATAAAAAACGCATTTATAGTCCGATGTCGCCGAAATTTGGGACAGTGAGTTGTGTTAGGCCTTTCGATATCCTTCTTCAATTGGCCCAGATCGGTCCAGATTTGAATATAGCTGCCATAAAGACGGATCTCTCGATTTCACTGAAAGTTGACACTGTGACTTATGTTAGGCTTTATGACATCCGTGTCGCATATGGTTCAGATCGGTCTATGCTTGGATATGGCTACCAAAAAGACCAATATTTTGATCTACAAAATTTTACAAATATTTATAGTTATCAGATTTGGTCCAAATCGGACATTATTTCGACAAAACTGCTATGACATAAATGATCACTTTTCACCTGATTATGACGAAAGGTGGTTTACATATTGGGTTGCCCAAAAAGTAATTGCGGATTTTTTAAAAGAAAGTAAATGCATTATTTTTATAAAACTTAGAATGAACTTTAATCAAATATACTTTTTTTACACTTTTTTTCTAAGGCAAGCTAAAAGTAACCGCTGATAACTGACAGAAGAAAGAATGCAATTACAGAGTCACAAGCTGTGAAAAATTTTGTCAACGCCGACTATATGAAAAATCCGCCATTTCTTTTTGGGCAACCCAATATATACCAGA
This sequence comes from Stomoxys calcitrans, assembly GCF_963082655.1. Classification (NCBI taxonomy): domain Eukaryota; kingdom Metazoa; phylum Arthropoda; class Insecta; order Diptera; family Muscidae; genus Stomoxys; species Stomoxys calcitrans. The sequence continues at coordinate 143,736,828 of NC_081554.1, read as the reverse complement.
GGTGGTGGGTATCCAAAGTTTGGCCCGACTGAACTTAACGCCTTTTTACTTGTGAGGCAAACATACGATAAAAGGAAATAACTGCGATGATATTGGAGCTATAATATCGAGTTATTGTCCGATTCGGACCATAATGGAACTGAAAGTTAGAGACCATAGAAAAGTCGTTGTGTAAAATTTCAGCCAATTCGAATAAATATTGCACACTTTAAGAACTCAAGAAATAAAATACGGATATCGGTTTATATGGAAGCTATATCAGGCCAAAGACCGATTCAGTCCCTAATTGACACGTATATTGAAGGTCATGAGGGAAGTCGTTGTACAAAATTTCAGCCAAATCGGATAATACTTGCGACATTTAGAGGCTCACGAAATGAGCACAGATCGGGTTTTACGACAGCTATATCCGGTTAAAGACCGATTTCAACCATACTTAGCACAGTTATTGGAAATAATAGCAAAGTTGGGATTGTAAATGAGCCATATCAGTTCATGTTTCGATATAGCTGGTATATAAACCGATCTTGGATCTTGACTTCTTGATCCTCTAGAGGTCGCAATTCTTATTGTCTTCGGTTGAAATTTTTCATGACGTGTTTTGTTATGACTTTCAACAACTGTGTACAGTATGGTTCATATCGCTCCTTAAAGTGATGTAGCTGCTATATAGACCGATCTGGGATCTTGACTTCTTGGGCCTCTAGAGGCAGTAATTATTATTCAATTTTGGTGAAATTTTGAAAAACGGCCTTTCCCATAACATACGTGTTAAATATAGTCTGAATCGGTCTATAACCTGATACAGCTCCCATATAAATCGATCTCCCTATTTTACTTCTTGAGCCTCTAGAGGGCGCAATTCCTATCCGATTTGGCTGTAATTTGGCATGACGTGTTTTGTTATAACTTCCGACAACTGAACTAAATATGGTTCATATCGGTCTATAACCTGATAAAGCTGTCATATAAACCAATGTGGGATCTTGACTCCTTCAGCCTCTGGAGGGCGCAATTATTATCCGATTTCGATGAAATTTTGTACAACGGTTTCTCCCATGACCTTCAATATACGTGTCAAATATGGTCTCAATCGGTCTTTGGCCTGAAAAAGCACCAATATAAACCGATCTCCCTATTTTACTTCTTGAGCGCCTAAAGGGCGCAATTCATATTTGAATTGGCTGAAATTTTACACAATGATTTCTAATATGATCTCCAACATTCAGTTTAATTATTGTCTGAATCGGACCATAACTTAATATAGCTTCAATAACATAGCAATTCTTATCCTTTATCCTTTGTTTGCCTAGAAAGAGATACCGGAAAAACTCGACAAACTCAATCCATGGTGGAGGGTATATAAGATTCGGCCCGGCCGAACTTAGGACGCTTTTACTTATTTCCGATAAGACGGTGACATGCCATGACGGACACATTGACTGGGGCATCTTTTCTAGCCAATCAGAGCAAAGCGGCAGACCTCTTCAAGTCTAGATTAGGCCCCTTAGTTTTAGAATGCTTACAGCCCCCTCTTTATGACCGTTTATGATTCGTTGCCCTACGGGCCTGATCTTAAAAACTTACTTTACGACATGTTAGAGGCATACTCACAGATTCCAGTTTCCCTTTAATGTGTAATGTAGTTCCTCGTCTCGCAAGCTCGTTCGCTTTGCAATTCCCTGTGGGCCGCCACTGAGAACAAGTGAATTTTGAACTGTTCAGCCATCTCGTTGAGAGATCTGCGACAGTCGAGGGAGATTTTGTGTTCAGAAATACGTTCTCCTGGGATTTAATGGCTGCCTGGCTGTCTGAGAAGATATTTATGCCAATCGTCGTTATGACATTATATATCAACCATTCCACCACTTCCTTAATAGCAAGAATCTCCGCTTGATACCCATTGCAGTGGTCGGGTAACGTTTTCGTATGACCACTTCTAGATCTTAAGAGTACACCCTAAAATCCGCCTGGTCTGCTAGTTTGGAACCATCCGTATAGAATTCTATGTAACTTTTATTATCAGAAATATCGTAGTTCCAATCGGTTCTATCAGGATATTATATCAAGGATAACACAGTGTCCGTACCCGCGACATGACCAAAGACTAAGCTCTCTTAGCCTCGAGGCAATATCGCTGCAATTTCTCTACCCACAATGTCCAAAGGCATTAGATGTAGCTTTAAATTCAGTGCATCAGATGGTGTCGTCCTCAGTGCGGCTGTGATGCACAAACAAGCCACCCTTTGGATTCGGTTTACTACTGAATAGTAGGTGGACTTTTGTAGCCCCATCCACCACACTACAACACCATATAGCATTATAAGTGTGACAACCGCAGTATATACCCTGTGCATGATGAGCGGTCTAATCCCCCAACTTCAGCCAATGGCTCTCTTGCAGGTATATAAGTTAAGAGTTACCCTTCATGCCCTTTCCAAAATGTTGGATTTGAAGTTCAATTGGTGGAATTGATTTATGCTGGACATAATTCCAGCAAAATAACAAGGTATTTTGGGCTTTCTATAAATGGAACAATTTCTCTTTCCAAAAAGACAGGTGCCACTTTAGATAACTTGTATCTCCTACTGGAAAAAAATACTTCGGTCTTGCACGGATTTACGCCTATACCACTTTCGGTAGCCTACTTCGTTGTTGCATGTAGAGCTTGCTGGAGTATATCTCTTAGAGTGCTGGGAAACTTATCCCCAACCGCAATTGCCACGTCATTAGCATAGGTGACCACTTTTACATCTTTTTCTTCCAGAGACAATAATATATTGTTAATGGCTATATTCCAAATTAAAGGAGACAGTACACCTCCTTGAGGAGTTCCTCTACTGACCCATCTTTTTAGATCCACAGATCCCATGACGGCCTTAATCCATCTTTTAGTAAGTAAGTTATTAATGAATTTTCTTACGTTAGAGTTGATACCTAGAAATTCCAACTCCTTCAATGTCAAGAAATGATAGCATTGTATATTCCTTGATAGCGAAAGAACCCTCTATTTAGCCGACTAGTCGTGAAGGGCAGTTTCAGTGGTTTTGTCTTTACTATATGCATGTTGCTGCCAAGATAGGCGATCTCCGGGGATCTTTGTTTCTATCAACCACTCAAGAGACTTCAGCATAATAGGACGAAAATATTTCGCCTTCGTGTGGTAAGGTTTTCCTGCTTTCGAAATGAAAATGGCCTTTGTGTCCCTCCATCGCACTAGTATATGATATGCTGATACAAGCAGAGTATATATATGTCAAGGAACCAGTCTATTAGACACAGGTCACTGGTCTAGAAGGGATAGACGTGCAGAATATGTGCCGAAATTTATCCCAATCCGCGGCTCTTCTATTTAGCCGTAGGAGCACTACTTTAGTTTTTTCTCCGAGGGTGATGATGATCAGCGTAGCTATGGTCATCCAACACTTCCCAGTCGTATATTCTTGCGCTTATATCTTCCGATACAAAGGTAATATCTAGTACCTCCTGCTTGTTCCTGGTAATAAACGTCGGTTTACAAATCGCAAGATTGCAACTTTCTTGGAATTAGCTGTCTGGAACACTTATGTTTTTCATGTATTATGTAAAACAAGTAAAAGCGTGCTAAGTTCGGCCGGGCCGAATCTTATATACCCTCCACCATGGATCGCATTTGTCGAGTCCTTTTTCCGGCATCTCTTCTTAGGCAAAAAAGGATATAAGAAAAGAGTTGCTCTGCTATTAAAACGATATCAAGATATGGTCCGGTTCGGACCACAATTAAATTATATGTTGGAGACCTGTGTAAAATTTCAGCCAATTCGTATAAGAATTGCGCCCATTGGGGCTCACGAAGTAAAATAGAGAGAACGATTTATATGGGATCTGTATCGGGTTATAGACCAATTCAGACCATAATAAACACGTTTGTTGATGGTCATGAGAGGATCCGTCGTACAAAATTTCAGGCATATCGGATAATAATTGCGACCTCTAGGGGTCAAGAAGTCAAGATCCCAGATCGGTTTATATGGCAGCTATATCAGGTTATGAACCGATTTGAACCTTATTTGACACAGTTGTTGAAAGTAAAAATAAAATACGTCATGCAAAATTTCAGCCAAATCGGATAGGAATTGCGCCCTCTAGAAGCTCAAGAAGTCAAATCCCCAGATCTGTTTATATGACAGCTATATCAGGTTATGGACCGATTTCAACCATACTTTGTACATTTATTGGATATCATAACCAAATACTTCGTGCAAAAATTCATTCAAATTGGATAAGAACTGTGCCCTCTAGAGGCTCAATAAGTCAAGACCCAAGATCGGTTTATATGGCAGCTATATCAGGTTATGGACCGATTTGAACCATATTTGGCACAGTTGTTGGATATCATAACAAAACACGTCGTGCAAAATTTCATTCTGATCGGGTAAGAATTGCGCACTCTAGAGGCTCAAGAAATCAAGACCCAAGATCGGTTTATATGGCAGCTATATCAGGCTATGGACCGATTTGAACCATACTTGCCACAGTTGTTGGATATCATAACAAAACACGTCGTGCAAAATTTCATTCAGATCGTGGAAGAATTGCGCACGCTAGAGGCTCAAGAAGTCAAGACCCAAGATTGGTTTATATGCCAGCTATATCAAAACATGAACCGATATGGCCAATTTACAATACCAACCGACCTACACTAATAAGAAGTATTTGTGAAAAATTTCAAGCGGCTAGCTTTACTCCTTCGGAAGTTAGCGTGCTTTCGACAGACAGACGGACGGACGGACGGACGGACGGACAGACGGACGGACATGGCTAGATCGACATAAAATGTCGCGACGATCAAGAATATATATACGTTATGGGGTCTCAGACGAATATTTCGAGTAGTTACAAACAGAATGACGAAATTAGTATACCCCCCATCTTATGGTGGAGGGTATAAAAAGGTAGGATTTGTGTAAACTAAATTAGTTGTTCTTAAAGTTCTTAGGGCATAGTTAGCTCTAGCAGCTAGTTGGGTAACCCTTTCATGTAAGCACTGCTCTTCAACTTAGGGGAAGGCTTACAGCTAACTTTTAAGAGAACCTGGGAGATATATAGCAAAAAGTCTTGAACATATTTGAAAATGAACAGGGCCGAATTTCAACTTGTTCTCCTCCCCAGAGCTTTCGAGAGTTTTTAAATGGGTTTGAATACGGTGATCTGTAAGGATCAGACCTGAATAAATCTATGTTTTATTTGAATTTCCAAGATTTAGCGCCCCTGGAGGCAAGTTTTGTAGCATTATCGTTCATAATAACGAATGAAGTTGGCATGAACCACAAATGCTTTTATTGCTTTCTCCGTCGTATCTTTATGGTTTTCTCACGTTTAGGAACCACCAAATACCATGAAAAAGCACCCTAAACTCAATATATTGCCCCATCAGGGTTTATAGCCTTTGAGGTGTACTGAGGGGCGTTGTTTGGAGGACGCCTTATGTTTTTTTTACCATGCATGTCAACAAACAAACTTGACCTTTTGTATATTTTATAGGCCATAAATCCTGATGGAAGCAACATGTTGGATATGGGGTTCTTTTTCATGGCATGCTGCGGTTCCTAAAAGTAGGAATACTCAAAGAATGGATCGTTGTCGTCACAGTGGGCAGCAACGATGTGCCAACAGCTTTCCTCTGAGGGCATTGAAATCCCAATTCTGAAATTAAGGAAATCGGGGGCTGGAGAAATAACATGAAGTTGCTCTTTCACCTCACTCCTGTTTTCCGTCACTTCACTGAGAGGAGTGGGATCCCTTTTGTATAGTTTAAGTAGATCCCAAATATCTGTAATGTACGCTAGAACTCTCGTATCATTCTAGTTCTTCCTGCGATTATTCTGACGCCTGAAACCTAAGTGATCATTGGTTGAGTAGTCAATTGTTCCGCACTAAGGATTTCAAAGAACTATCTGTAGCTCTGAATGACTACCCAAAAGCTCCCAAATGCTTGAAGGGCCATTGGAAAAAAGATGAATCTCCAATCAACATTTGCCGAAACAACCAGAGCTGTGAGCAATCGATTAAAGTTAAGCAAGACTAAAAATTTTATAACTGCTTACATTGACTTCAAATATAATAAAATTTTCAAATTATTTTGTGCGCAAGGTTTTTTTTTTTAACGAATCACCTTATAAGTAAGATTTTATCTAATCTAAAATAAAAGCTCTTCCAAATAAGACACAGGGATATGAGGTTGAAAAAAAAGTCATCACCCTAATATATATACTACATAAAAACTGAAATGCTACAAACTTTTGTATAATATTCGACACTTAAATGAAATTAAATGAAAACCGCATGAATGCACAAATACATTCATTTGTTGTATATGTTTGTGTGCCCGTTCGTGTGAACAATTCTGTGTGAAAATACTTTTATATCAACAAAGACAGACCACCCATAGTGTCACAAATAGATGGTAAAACATTTATTGTTGAAATGTGTTTTGAAAACAAACAAAAACGAAAAAATGGGCTCAAGCCGAGCAACAAAGCAGGCCAATGGATGAGCACATGAAATGGAAATGAAACAAAGTTATTCACATATTTATATAGACTATTAAAACCAGCCGGAAACCGGATATTAAACACTTTGCATTCAAACGTATACGGAATATTTCATAATAAATTGGACAAAACTGAAAATATAATTTTAGTTTTTATATACACACAGAAAAATTTTAAAAATTGCTGATATTGGTAAAAGTTTAAATTTTTTTTAATTTTTTAATGAGAATCAAATAATTTTCTGTATATTAATATACGTTTTTGGCAATTTAATTCGGCAACTTATTTGACAGTATTACTATAACTTTGAAAGGTATTTTGTCTGCAGGCATTTGAAACCGATAAAAAAATTTACTTTAGAAAACTTGAAAATTTTTAACGCTATATATCCAAAAATTAATATGTGATGTACAGGATTTTACAGTATTTGTGACGTTTGGAGACTACACCTGTCAACTCCTTTCATCTGAAAACAGCAAAGACTTACTTTTGCCATTACAGCCTCCACCATAGGATGGGGGTATACTAATTTCGTCATTCTGTTTATAACTACTCGAAATATTCATGTAAGACCCCGTAAAGTATATATATTCTTGATCGTCATGACATTTTAAGTCGATCTAACTATGTCCGTCCGTCTGTCCGTCCGTCTGTCCGTCCGTCCGTCCGTCTGTCCGTCCGTCTGTCCGTCCGTCTGTCCATCCGTCTGTCCGTCCGTCTGTCTATCGAAAACAGGCTAACTTTGGAAGGAGTGCAGCTAGCCGCTTGCAATTTTGCACAAATACTTCTTATTAGTGTAGGTCGGTTGGGAATATGAATGGGCTATATCGGTCCATGTTTTGATATAGCTGTCATATAAACCGATCTGGGGTCTTGATTTCTTGAGCGTCTAGAGGGCGCAATTCCTATCCGATTAGGCTGAAATTTTTCACGACGTATTTCGTTATGACTTCCAATAACTGTGCTAAGTATGGTGTAAATCGGTTCATAACTTGATACAGCTCCCATATAAACCGATCTCTCTATTTTACTTCTTGAGTCCCTAAAGGGCGCAATTGTTACTCGAATTGGCAGAAAATTTTCATAATGACTTCTACTATGGTCTTCAATATTCAATTTAATTATGGTCCGATTCGGACCATAATAAGATATATTGGGTTGCCCAAAAAGTAATTGCGGATTTTTTAGAGAAAGGAAATGCATTTTTTAATAAAACTTAGAATGAACTTTAATCAAATATACTTTTTTTAAATTTTTTTTCTAAAGCAAGCTAAAAGTAACAGCTGATAACTGACAGAAGAAAGAATGCAATTACAGAGTCACAAGCTGTGAAAAAAATTGTCAACGCCGGCTATATAAAAATCCGTAATTACTTTTTGGGCAACCCAATAGTTGCAATATTATATCTATTCTTTTCTTTTTTCCTTTATTTGCCCAAAAAGAGATATCGGGAAAAGAACTCGAAAAAATGCAATCTAGATGCAAGATCCGGCCCGACCGAACTTAGCACGCTCTTACTTGTTTTTATTCAGCACTAGCTGACCCGGGCCCACTCTGCTGCGCCTTCTTTTACTTTACATGGCACAAAAGTTTCTTTGGAATAATTATTTTCGACAATTGAAGATCTTTTAGTGAAGTACCATGCTACGAAAAAAGAATATCGCTTGACTAACAGTTTAACAATATAAGTGCCTTTATCTGAATCCCATATGATCTTTATTGGTCTACGAATTTAAGTTTGGATGAAAGGTGTACTCCATTCATAAAATACTTAATTTCAGCCCGATATTCTCATGATGTGTGATTTAGAGTTGTTTTAGGGGGAGAGATGGTCCCCCAGATACTTGGCTCTGAGATAATATCAGCATCCTGCTCTTCTCTAAAATACCATTTATTTAAACCCCATATTGCCATTGGTTTAAGAGGAGTTTACAGGATGAGGCGTCCCCCAAACACATGGCCCCAAAACAGGTTATCAAATTCGATTTCTAATCTCAAATACCTTTCATTTGAGCCACATATTGGCATGTTTAGTGTACGCCATTGGATCAAAGAAGAAACTTGTGCAAAATTTCATGATAATTGGACAACAAATGCGACCTATACCTTGATCACAAAAATACAAATGCATGACAAACGGACAGTCGCACATAGCTAAATCGATCATGAAGTAATTCTAAGCCGATCGGTATACTTATCAATGGGTCTAGCTCTTCTCCCTCATAGCGTTTCAAACAAATGCACAAAGTTATAATACCCTGTGCCACAGTAATGGTGTAGGATATAAAAATCTAACTAATTTCTCCTCGACCACATGTGTTTTATATATAAGGAACAAGTAAAAAGGCGTTAAGTTCGGCCGGGCCGAACTTTGGATACCTACCACCTCGGCTATATATGTAAACCACCTTTCATCAAAATTCGGTGAACATTTCATACCTTATACTCATATACCTCATACCGATCTGAACTATATACGACACGGATGTCGAAAAGCCGAACATAAGTCGCTGTGTCAAATTTCAGTGAAATCGGATTATATATGCGCCTTTTAAGGGGCCAAGACTTTAAATCGAGATATTGGTCTACATGACAGCTATATCCAAATCTGAAACGATTTGGGCCAAGTTGCATAAACATGTCGAAAAGCCTAACACAAAGCACTGTCCCAAATTTCGACGAAATCGGACAATAAATGCCAATTTATGGGCCCTAAACCTTAAATCGAGAGATCGGTCTATATGGCAACTATATCCAAATCTGGACCGATCTGTGCGATATTGCAGAAGTATGTCAAGGGGCTTAACCTAACTCACTGTTCCAAATTTCGGCGACATTGGACAATAAATGAGCATTTTATGGGCCCAAAACCATAAATCAAGAAATCGGTCTATATGGCAGCTATATCTAAATCTGAAGCGATCTCGACCAAATTAAACAAATATGTCAAAGGGCCTAACACAACCCACTGTCCCAAATTTCAGCAAAATCGGATAATGAATGTGGCTTTTATGGGCCTTACACCATAAATCGGAGGATCGATCTATATGGCAGCTATATCCAAATCTGGACCGATCTGAGACAAATTAACGAAGGATGTCGACGGGCCTTACACAATTCACTGTCCCGAATTTCATCAAAATCGGATAATAAATGTGGCTTTTGTGGGCCTAAGACCCTTAACCAGAGGATCGGTCTATATGGCAGCTATATCCAAATCTGAACCGATCTGAGCCAATTTAACGAAGAAAGTCGAAGGGACTAAGACAACTCACTGTCCCAAATTTCAGCGAAATCGGATAACAAATGTGGCTTTTATGGGCCTTAGACCCTAAATCGGAGGATCGGTCTATATGGCAGCTATATCCAAATCTAGACCGATCTGAGCCAAATTGACGAAGAATGTCGAAGGGCCTAACACAACTCACTGCCCCAAATTTCAACAAAATCGGATAATAAATGTGGCTTTTATGGGCGTAAAACCCTAAATCGGCGGATCGGTCTATATGGGGGCTATATCAAGATATAGTCCGATATAGCCCATATTCGAACTTAATCTGCTTATGGACAAAAAAAGAATCTGTGCAAAATTTCAGCTCAATATCTCTATTTTTAAAGACTGTAGCGTGATTTCAACAGACAGACGGACGGACATGTCTAGATGGTCTTAGATTTTTACGCTGATCAAGAATATATATACTTTATAGGGTCGGAAATGGATATTTCGATGTGTTGCAAACGGAATGACAAAATGAATATACCCCCATCCTTCGGTGGTTGGTATAAAAACAATAAAGGTGTAAGTTAGGATCCTTGTATCACATGTTCTAACGATTTTCGTGGAGAGTCCACAGGAGAATAATTTATTGAACAAACAGGTCGATAATTTGTTGGAAATTGAAGAAGAAATTAATGCGTGGATTTTTCTTCAATTGGCTCAGAGTAACTATATTATTCAGGTTAAAATTCTAATTAGTCTTTTAACCCAAGCAATCATGGACGAAATTCCGCATGAGTTCTATAAATTTGGATCTAATCAGTTACATCAGAAGATTTTGTCTGCATTACATAAGATCTTTCTTTGCGAAAAAATTGCAGCGCTTTTTAACCCTAATCACCCTGAAACTTTTTGGTGTTATTCTATTTTAACGTCTTTTCGGACATATACGATTCCAAACATGATAAATGACCAATTGTTTGAAAGACAAACCTTTCACCTGTTATAAACAAGCAGACTTACCTCTTTATGTCAAATTTTTTTCGGAATTTGATATCGAATTGGTTAGGTTAGTTTAGGTTCAATGTGTTCACCCTAAACGAAAGTGGAAGAAAAGATGCAGGAGAAATAAGTGAAAACGTGCTAAGTTCGTCCGGGACGAATCTTTGGAACCCACCACCATTGATTATGCTAAAAATTCAATCCCATTAACTAACTTGTATTTGAATTATTTTGTAAAGATCAAATTGGGAATAGATTGCAGCTTCTATTGGCTCAAGTTCATATCGGGGTATTGGTATTTTAGTGGGTCTATATCAGTTATAGGCCGATACGGATCATACTTAGCACAGATGCTGGAAGTCGTAACCGATGTCTTTGCGGAAAATTTCAAATTGAAAATTGAGGCCTCTAATGGCTCAAGTAGTCAAATATGGGGTTCGGTTCATATGTGGGCTATATCAGTTTATATACCGATTCGGATCATTACCGGCTCGGATGTTGGAAGTCACAGAAGTCTGGTACCGAAACTTAGATGCCCACCACCATAGATTCTGCTAAAAATATAATATTATTAACTCTGTTTGTATTTGATTTATTTTGGAACAAGCAAATCGGTAATTGAATGCGGCTTCTATGGTCTCAAGAATATCATTCTTAGCACGGATGCTGCATAATCGGATGAAAATTGGGGCCTCTAGGGGTCAAGAAATCAAATTTAGGGATCGGTATATGTGGGGGCTATATAAGTTGAATAACCTATTCAGATTATACTCGGCTCGGATATTGGAAGTCAGAATAGAAGTTCTTGGGTCAACTAAATAAGTATCTAATAAATATATACATTTTATCGTTCGTTCGCTATTGTGATTTCAACACACGGACGGACGGACATGGCTAGATCGGCTTAGAATGTCAAGACGATTTAAAATATATATATACTTTATGCGGTCGATAATCACTAAGTTCAGTTAAAGGGGTGCTTTAGGGCGTACTCCAAAACACAGGGCTTTCAAATTGGATATCAACTTCATTTTCTACTCTTAAATACCATTCATTTGAGTCCCATATTGTCATAATGGGTCAAATAACCCATTTGACGTAACTTTAGGAGGAAATCTACTCCCTAATACATTTGAGTCCCATATAGCCATGGTCGGCTTATATGCCCATTTGGGGGTATTTGGAGGTGGGCGACCTTCCATTACTTGAACCTAATGTTTTATGCCATATTTGTAATCTACTGCCTAATGCTTTTCATTTGAGTCCCATATTGACATGAACTTCGAATATATCTGATTAGAGAAGTATTGGCGTTAGGGGGAGGCCCGCTGTTTAGTTGGACCCAAATTTTAATACCATATTCGTTTTCTGGTCTCCAATACCTTTCATTTGATAACCTTATGTGCACATCGGATATGGATGGTGTTTTTGGGGTAAGGGGGACGTTCCGCCTCCAACCGATATATAAAAATTATATAGCCCATGTTTCCATCCAAACAAATGTACATATAATTTTAAGAAAATCGGTTCAGGCAAGTATCATATAGTCATAATGGGTCTAATGGCATTTTGTACACAATATGCGAAAATTTCGAGAAAATCGGTTGTGCCGTTTTTCAGTCTATACGGAACAAACAAACCGAGTTCCATATATCCGTGATTGGCTAATGTGCCTATTTTGGGTTTTTTTGTGGGGTGGGATGACCCCCTATACATCGACATGAATGCCAGATCCGTTATCTACTACCGCATACTTTTCATTGGATACCCATATTGTCCTTATCGGTCCTCTTTTGATTTTGGGTGGTGTTTTTGGGGTAACGGTGGAGAGTCCGCCCCCTTCCGCTAGAAATAAATTATATAGCCTATTCCTACTTTCTGACTCCCGAATACCTTTCATTTGAGTCTTATATTGTCATGATCATCAAATAATCCTATTTTAAGGGGTTTTGGGGCTGGGACGGCCCCCCAGGCACTTGGACCTAACAACTACTATACTCTTGAATACCTTTCATTTGAATCCCATATTGTCCCGATCGGTCCACTTTTATTTTTGGCTAGTAATTTAGGGGTAAGGGGGAGGGTCCGCCCCCCTCCCGTTATCAAAAAATTATATAGCCTATGTTTCCTTCCACACCAACCTACACAATCTGTGAAAATTTCGAGGTAATTGGTTCAGCCGTTTTTGAGTCTATACGGAACAAACAAACAAACCGATAAACAATCAAACACAAATTAAATTTTTTATATAAGAAGAATAGGTCCTGCTATTTTTATACCCTCCACCATAGGATGGGGGGTATACTAATTTCTGTTTGTAACTACTAGAAATATTCGTCTGAGACCCCATAAAGTATATATATTCTTGATCGTCGCGACATTTTATGTCGATCTAGCCATGTCCGTCCGTATGTCCGTCCGTCCGTCCATCCGTCTGTCCGTCCGTCCGTCTGTCTGTCGAAAGCACGCTAACTTCCGAAGGAGTAAAGCTAGCCGTTTAAAATACTTCTTATTAGTGTAGGTGGGTTGGTATTGTAAATGGGCCATATCGGTCCATGTTTTGATATAGCTGCCATATAAACCGATCTTGGGTCTTGACTTCTTGAGCCTCTAGAGTGCGCAATCCTTATCCGATTGGGATGAAATTTTGCACGACGTGTTTTGTTATGATATCCAACAACTGTGCCAAGTATGGTTCAAATCGGTTCATAACCTGATATAGCTGTCATATAAACCGATCTTGGGTCTTGACTTCTTGAGCCTCTAGAGTGCCCAATTCTTATCCGATTGGGATGAAATTTTGCACGACGTGTGCCAACAACTGTGCCAAGTATGGTTCAAATCGGTCCATAACCTGATAAGCTGTCATATAAACCGATCTGGGATCTTTTCTTCTTGAGCCTCTAGACGTCTGAAATATTATCCGATTTGCCTGAAATTTTGTACGACGGATCCTCTCATGACCATCAATATACGTGTCTATTATGATCTGAATCGGTCTATAGCCCGATAAAGCTCCCATATAAATCCATCTCTCTATTTTACTTCTTGAGCCCTTTGGGGGCGCAATTCTTATTCAAATTGGCTGACATTTTATACAGGTCTCCAACATATAATTTAATTGTGGTCCAAACCGGACCATATCTTGATATCGCTCTAATGGCAGAGCAAATCTTTTCTTATATCCTGTTTTGCCTAAGTAGAGATGCCGGGAAAAGAACTCGACAAATGCGATCTATTGTGGAGGGTATATAAGATTCGGCCCGGCCGAACTTAGCACTCTTTTACTTGTTTTCTAATTACTTGCGCAATGTCTCATATTAAACATACACACTCTCTGTAATATCAAAAGCCTACTCGACACTAGCAGATAAACCAGACCCACTTTGATTTTTGAAGTTCTCTGTGGGGTAGCACCGTTATAAGTGGCATAATTTGCCGAGAAGAAGGAAAATATTAAATAAGCCATAAATACATGGCAATTTAAAGAAATTTAAAATGGTTTATAAAAATATGCTCTGTTGAATGAAATAACTTTTATTCTTGATGTAAATGGCTTTTAATCTCCTGCTGTTTTAATGTTACTTATTTTATTAACATTTACATAATTTTAACGTTGCAGCAATATCCAGTTTAAACTAAATTTTTAAATATTTCAAACTATTGCTTTGTTCTCTTATTATACCCTTCACCATCACTGTGGTATAGGGTATTATAACTTTGTGCATTTGTTTGCAACGTTGCAACGCTTAGAAGGAGAAGTGCTCGACCCATTGATAAGTATACCGATCGGCTTAAAATCACTTCTTGTTTCGACTTAGCTATGTCCGTCTGTCCGTCGGTCCGTTTGTCTGTAAATGTATTTTTGTGATCAAGTTACAAGTCGCCCAAGGATGAACGCTATTTATTTTGAACGAAATCGGTTCAGATTGGGATAAAGTTCCCATATATACTTTTTATCCGATATGGCCTTTTAAAGCTGTAGCAGCCACAATTTGGTCCGAACTTTACAAAATTTGGCTTGGGGTGCTTCATTTGACGTCTTCATATGTGTGCAAAATTTCATAATAAACGGTTTAGTTATAGCTCCCATATATATCTTTCATCCGTTATGGCCTTTTAAGGCTGGAGAAGTCAAAATTTTTTCCCGATCTTTAAAAAATTTGGCGTGAGGTGTTTTATTCAATGTCCTCATATATGTGCAAAATTTCATTAAAATCTGTTCAGATTCAGATATAGCTCTCATATATATATTTCATCCTATATGGATTTTAAAGCCAGTAGAAGCCACAATTTTGGTCCGATCTTTGCAAAATTTGGCATGGGGTGTTATATTCAATGTCCTCATATGTGTGCAAAATTTCGCCCAAAATCTGTCCAGATCTAGATATGGCTCCCATATATAACTTTCATCCGATATGAAATTTTATGGCTATAGCGGCCACAATTGTGGTCGGACCGTTACAAAATTTTGTTTTCTTTGAAGTTTCAATAGACTGTAAAATATCATGAAAATCGGTTTAAATTTAGATATAGCACCCATATATATCTTTTATCCGTTATGGGGTTTTAAGGCTGTAGTAGCCACGATTTTGGTCCGATCTTTACCAAATTTGGCACGGTGTTCTTTATTTGACGACTTCATATATATGCAAAATTTCACAAAAATGGATTCAGATTTAGTTATTCCTCCCATATATAACTTTCATAAGATTTGGACTCTAAAGGCTGTAGTAGGCATAATTTTGGCCCGATTTCTACAAAATTTAGCATGAGTTGTTTTATTTAAAGTCGCAATGCGAGTGAAAATTTCATTTAAATCTATATATATATATATATATATCTTTTGTCCGATATGGTCTTTTAAGGCTGTAGAAGTCATTATTTAAGTACGATCTTAACAAAATGTAGTACGAGGTGCTTTATTTGACGTCCTAATACGTGTGCAAAATTTCATAAAATTCGTTTATATTTAGATATAGGTCCCCAATATATCTTTCATCCGAAATAGACGTTAGCCTGTAGAAACCACAATTTTCGTCCGGTTCTGATTTAGATATAGCTCAAATACATATATTTTAACCGATATGGCCTTTTGAGGTAGTAAAAGCCAGAATTTTGGTCACATCTCTACAATATAGGGCGCGAGATGTTCTATTTGACGTCCCAGTATGTGTCATCAAAATTGGCACATGTTTCGATATAACTCCCTTTTAAGGATGTGGAAATCCAAATTTGTTGTACTATCTTACAAGTTTCTATTTGATATTATATCCATATCTGAATCGATCTGTGTCATATTGAAGAAGGATATCGAAGGTGCTAACTCAACTAACTAACCAAAATTTTAGCAAAATTAAATGAGACCTTTATGCGCCCAAAGCCTTAAATCGAGAGATCGGTCTATGTGGCAGCTATATCCAAATCTGAACTGATGTGTGCCATATTGTAGAAAGATATCGAGGGGCCTTACTTTACTCTCTGTCCCAAATTTCGGCGACATCAGATAATAAATGCGGCCTTTATGGACCCAAAACCTTAAATCGAGAGATCGGTCTATATGACAGCTATATCTAAATCTGAACCGATAAGGGTCAAATTAACGGAGGATGTCGAAGGATGTCTAACACAACTCAATGTCCTAAATTTCAGCAAAATCGGTTAATAAAAGTGGATTTAATGGCCCTAAGACCCTAAATCGGCGGATCGGTCTATGTGAGGACTTGATCAAGAAATAGTCCGATATAGCCCATCTTCAAATTTAACATGCTTATGGACAAAAAAAAAGAATCTGTGCAATGTTTCAGCTCAATATCCCTATTTTGAAAGACTATAGCGTGATTTCATCAGACAGACGGACGGACATCGCTAGATCATCTTAGATTTTTACGCTGATCAAGAATATATATACTTTATAGGGTCGGTAAAGGATATTTCGATTTGTTGCAAGTGGAATGACAAAATGAACATACCCACATCCTTCGGTGGTTGATATAAAAAAGACCAATAGTAAACGACTAAAGTCAAGGGCATCAACAAGCTTTGTACTTTTTAACTCTATCGTTGGCCAAATCTTTAGCTTGATTCCACATTGTAAGAGTTGACTTCAACGCTCTTTTCTTACAGCGGATCCATGGGTTTCTTGTATGTCCCCTCATTCGTTGTTCTGGCAGGTTCCACTCTCGGACATTTCTCGCTATACCCAACCAAGTCCATTTTCTCTTCTGGAATGGATGGGATAGTGTTTAGTCTTATTTGCAATACATTATATCAAATACAATGTGGCCAGAAAATTCGAAGTATTTGTTGTAGGCAACGATTTATAAAAACTTAGATTTTGCTGGTGGTCGTTTGTGCGAAGCTCCAAGTAGTACAGCCATGTCAAAAAATTGATTTCACACTACTTTTTTTCACGAAAACCAACATGGTTTTGTGGGATGTCCCCTATATATGCAGTGCATTGCGTTGATAATTAGGAGAGTTAAGGAGTGGAGGGGCGAAAGAGGGTGTAGTCTTTATTGATATTCGTCTTAAATTTCTGAACGTCAATCCCGGTGGGAAATACATTAGCCGGAAGTCGATTACACATACGAATGGTTCGGGCGAAAAATTAATTTCTTCGGCAATACATGGTTCGGACGACTGGCCAATTAATTACGAACGGGAGTGAGTTCCTGGCAAGTCTTGTATTCCTGGTAAACTCCAGATAACCAGTATAACGCTACCCCCATTCCGATGATGTTCAAGAGAAGCAATAGAGTTGGATACTCTACTGTCCCCAACCAACACCATCGCTCTCCGTTGAACCCGGTCAAGTAGTTCCAAGGATGATTTTGGAGCTCCTGCCCATATAAAGAGTTATATTCCATCCTCGGCCTGATGTAGGTAGTTCAGATATTGAGAAGATCAGAAGAGGTGAAATACTTCCTGCATCGCTTAAGAAGCCCAAACACTAGAATGCTTCTTTCGACACTTCGAATACGTGTTTTAGCCAACGGACATCACATTGTATCATCATGCTTAGAACACCAAGAGCATCTGACTGCTCAATATCTATACCGTTGATAGATACCGACGATTGTAATGGGTCAGTGAACCGCTGTTGAAGTGTTTATTGACATTTGTCTTAAATCTCTGGGGCGAAATAAGAATTCTCCATATAATACATTGTCTGGTCCGCTGACCAATCAATTACAAACGGGTGTGAGGTGTCTATTATTTTTGACAAACATTCTTACATCAGTGAAGTAATTCTACACCGTTTAAGAAAGCCTAAGCACTTGAATGCTTCTTTCGACACTTCAAATACATGTTTAGCCCAACGGACATCACTTTGTATTTTCATGCCCAGAACATCAAGATCTGATTGCTCAATATCTATACCGTTGATAGACAAAGACGATCGTAATGAGTCAGGGAATCGTTTGTGTGACAACAAACAGCACTGAGTCTTCCGTGCATTAAAATCTACTTGATTCATTCGACCCCACTCAGAATAGGGCAGCAAATCCTGGCAGAGTGTATCGTCCAAAACCCGCCTCTTGTCCTCAATCTCTCGAAAACTCGACCTATGGTCGAATGAGTACGAATGACAGAGATTACTGTCATCCGCAAATGAGTACATCAGATTCGTTGCCTGACTCAACAGATCGTTGGTGAAAATAAGAAAAAGAGAACATCTGCGGTCAATTTATGCTCATTGGATGAGAACCCATCGTATAGTGCGATCTCTGAGAAAGCTCGAAATAAATCGAACGATGCCATTACCGACACCAAATGCGTCAAGCTTTGATTGCAGAGTACCGTGCCAGTCCAACAAATGCCTTGGAGATATCCAGAGCCACAACCTTACTCTCCCAAAACTGGTGGAGCGACTCCAACGTTCCGACAGAAATGCCATGAGGTCGTCCGTAGACTCTAAATACCTCCCAAGACAGTGATTAACCATGGTCTTCATAACCGTGGAGACAGCGGAGCATATCGCAGTTGGCCGGTAATTCGCAGGGTTGTTCGCCTCACTCTTCTTGGGTATTGGCTGAACATTCGCAACTTTCCAACGTGCCGGGAAGACTCCCGCACAGTAGGCAAGGTTGAACGGGTTGCGTAATGGACGAGCACGCGTTTAAGAACACAAGCGCAAAACAAGTGTTGATATGCCATGCGGGCCCGGGGATTTTTTTACGTCTAGATTCCTTTTAAGTCAATGAGTTCGATATATATGTGACGCCAGATACATTTTCGATTAATTAAATGGTCGATTGCTATCCGGCAGGGAAGAGTTCGTTGCTAATATACCAGCCAACAGGTCAGCCCTATCCCGGTTGATCAGTGAACGTTTGATAATCCTTAACAAGAGTTGGGATAGATGAAGAACTACCCTTTACCCTTTTCACGAACGACCAAAAGCTCTTCGTGTAGAAGAAAGAACCTTAGTACGTAGGCGTTGTTCGTAAAGAAAATTTTCGCGCCTAAGCACTTTGGGTCTCGAAGACCCAATTCTGTATGTAACTCACCGAAATATTCTTCGAGGAATATAAAGTATATATATTCTTGATCGTCATGACATTTGAAGTCGAACTAGCAATGTCCGTCCGTCTGTCCGTCTCCGTCCGTCTGTCTGTCGAAAGCACGCTAACTTTCGAAGGAGTGAAGCTATCCGCTTTAAAATTTGGACGAATACTTTTTATTAGTGTAAGTCGGTTGGGATTGTAAATGGGCCATATCGGTTCATGTTTTGATTTAGCTGCCGTATATAAAGCGATATTATATCTTGACTTGAGCCTCTAGAGGGCGCATTTCCTATCCGATTTGGCTGAAATTTTGCATGTGGTGTTTCGTTATGACTTCTAACAACTGTGCTAAGTATAGTTCAAATCGGTTCATAACCTGATATAGCTGCCATATAAACCGATCTGGGATTTTGATTTCTTGAGCCTCTAGAGGCAATTATTACCCGATTTGGCTGTAATTTTGTATAACGGCTTTTCCCAAAACCTTCAATATACATATCAAATATGGTCTGAATCGGTGTATAGCCTGATAGAGCTCCAATATAAACCGATCTCTTTATTTAACTCCTAAAGCCACTAAAGTGCGCAATTCTTATTCAAATTGGCTGAAATTTAAACAATGACTTCTACTATAGTCTCCAACATTCAGTTCGAATATGGTCCGAATCAGATCAAAACGTGCAATAGCTCTAATATCATATCAACTCTTTTCTTTTATTCTTTGTTTGTCTAAAAAGAGAAACTGGGAAAAGAACTCGACAGATGCGATCCATGGGTATATAAGATTCGGCCCGGCCGAACTTAGCACGCTCTTACTTATTTTTTAATGCTTATTTTCAGGCCTATTTTGGAAGCATTTTCATATAAGCGTTCCAGTTTCGCATCAAAGCAATGCGCAAAGAGGCCGATGTCTCCAAGGATGTCAAATATACCCCAGCGAATGTCAAAGGTGCCTCAGCATTTGATGCTTCTAAGACGGAGTCCAGTAGTGACAATTAAGATCCGCAGGCTATTCTATGATTATATGCAAATAGTAGATGTGAGCGGCACATGAACGTCCTGGCCGGAAACCTGCCTGTACCTTCTGCAAAATGCAGTAAAGTGAAGGCGAAATACGCCGAAGAAGACAACTTGACACTATCTTATTTATTGCGTTTAACAATGTTATTCCTCCCCAGTTTTTGCATTGCCTGAAATCACCTTCTTTGGGATCGTGACCATGATCCATTCTGAGGGGACAGCGCTTGTATCATAGCCTATCTAATTTTTGGGGTGATTGATTGAGCAATGGGGTGCTCACGACCCATACCGCAACAGTTCGGCAGGTTCGTTTTCAGGGGCGGCTGATTTGCTATTTTTGAGTGAGACTAGAACTGCCTCAATTTCTTCTGTTTGGCGAGGCTGTAGATATATCCCTGTGTGGATTTCTGTCACTGGGGGATAAAGAGTGTCCGAGCTTACGTCCTCTGTTGCTGGTCCTTTGGACTTGAAAAATCCGCACCATTGCTCTATGCACGGAGAAATGTTGTTACTACATGTGCTAATTTCAGTACCAAACGGTATTGATAGTAAAGCAATACCGTATAGTAACAAAGCAGTACCGAATGGCATGGATGAAACATAAAATGATTAGTACTGTTTGGTACTAGCCTTATTACTGAGTTGGCATTGGTTTTAATACCAATCCGTTTTTGGTTTTAATACTAAACCGTTATTTATGTTAATATGAACCCATTGAAAATAATTTTTATCTTATTTTACCCACCACCGAAGGATGGGGGCATATTCATTTTGTCATTCCGTTTGCAACACATCGAAATATCCATTTCCGACCCTATAAAGTATATATATTCTTGATCAGCGTAAAAATCTAAGACGGTTTAGCCATGTCCGTCCGTCTGTCTGTTGAAATCACGCTACAGTCTTTAAAAATAGAGATATTAAGTTGATTCTTTTTTATCCATAAGCAAGTTAAGTTCGATGATGGGCTTCATCCTTTTCGACATCCTTTTTCAATGTGGATATAGCTGCCATATAGACCGATCCGTCGATCTAAGGTCTTAGGCCCATAAAAAGCGCATTTATTGTCCCACTTCCCCGAAATTTAGGACAGCCTTTTCGACAACTTTCTGCAATTTGGCCCAGATCGGTTCAGATTTGGATACAGCTGGCATATAGACCCATCCGTCTATTTAGGGTCTTAAGCCCATAAAAGTCACATTTATTATCCGATTTTGATGACATTTGGGACAGTAAGTTGTGTTAGGCCCTTCGACATTCTTCTTCAATTTGGCCCAAATCGGTCCAGATTTGGATATAGCTGCCATATAGACCCATCCGCCGATTTGGGACAGTGAGTTGTGTTAGGCAATTCGAAATTTTTCTCCAATTTGGCTCAGATCGGGCCAAATTTGGATATAGCTGAAATATAGACCGACCTCTTGATTTTAGGTTTTGAGCCATAAAAGGCGCATTTATTGTCCGATGTCGCCGAAATTTGGGACAGTGAGTTGTGTTAGGCTCTTCGACATTTTTCTGAAACTTGGCCCAAATCGGTCCAGATTTGTATATAGCTGCCATATAGACCGATATCTCGATTTAAAGTCTTGGACACGTCAAAGGCGCATTTATAATCCGATTTCACTGAAATTTGGGACAGTGACTTATGTTAGGCTTTTCGAGATCCGTGTCGTATATGGTTCAGATCGGTTTATTTTTAGATATAGCTACTAAAAAGACCAATATTTTTTTATACACAATTGAACAATGTCTTGTGCTTATAAGTATTTGGTCCAAATTGGAACATATTTCAATATAGCTGCTATGGGGCACAAGGTATGCATTTTTCACCGGATTTTGACGAAAGGTAGTTTACATATATACCCGAGGTGGTGGGTATCCAAAGGTCGATTCTTTGTATTTAGCATTGATTCCCTGAAGTGGTTTCATATGGATGCACTGAATCGTTTACCACATAAAAGACTATCATGTTTTGATGTATTGTAGATAACGATCTTATAGTTTGTGCTATTTTCAATTTCACAGCTTTAGAGAATGTGAACACGTCTTTACGCACACAAGTCATACTAAAAAATTTTATTAAATTAAAACAAATATTTTATAATGGATGTAAAACGTCTACGTTTAACATCCTTCAGAAAACCCAGAAGAAGTTTGCGGATAATTACATGGTCGATTTGATTTCGAGTGTTTCCATGAGGCGATCCTCAAGTGTATCTGTGAATATTTTTATGGGGAATTATGTGTCACTAATCAAAACCCGGTTTCTTGCGCAGAAGTCAACCAATCTGTCGCCATTGTCATTCGTGGTATTGGCAAGTCCTTGCATATACGTGATTAATTGTAGATTATAGTTGTGACAAGTTTAATGTACCCTTTTGGTAGAAAGCGTGTCACTGACTCTTGTTGGGAATATAATTCATTTTTTGTTTCGTCGTTATCGCGTTCGGTTGGCGCATGGAGAAAGAGCTCGCTTTGCTTTCGGCGACAATAAAATACCGACCCCATCTATTCGGTAGATTTCATTGCCTAAAAAATTAAGTGGTAGCCACCTTGAAAATCCCTAGTTCCGAATTTCGGCCATAACTTAAGCCTAGGATGTCTAGGTTATAGATTGACATCTCGTCCTGGACTTGGTAAAATCTCCATGATACAGAGAAAGTTCTGACGTTCCATGTTCCAATCATAAACAGTGTTTCGAATCCATAGGTCGGCATAGCGGGTTGTCAGTTTCATCATTTCTTGTTGATGTTTCCGTAATCATGTTTTTTAAATGGATGGCGGATTGGGCCATCGCTGGGGTTGGCAGAGACCCTTTAGGCGACCTGTCACATTTCCAACGACGAACAAAAATTTTCGCCTGTGCCCCTCTCTACTTCTACACGCTTAATGTAAATTTTCTCTTATGTACCCTTTAATATCTCGGGGCCTTACTTAGTGTGGTTTTTGGAGGCCATAAGTATACTTTCATACACATATAATTTCAGCTAAATAAGGCTAGAGCTGAGACTGTACGGTTTCAAGAAATCAAATCAGACGGCCGGTTTATATGAAGACTATATCTGTCTATGGACTTTAATATGTGGGTGTATTCGTGCTTCCAATAGCCTCTCCATATTTTGCATACTTTTAGATATAACCCCCATACAAACTGATCACCGATATAAATCCAAGAACCCATAAAGAATCCAATAATTTACCTGATTTAGCTGATATTTGGTTAGTTAAGTACATACATATGTACCCTACAATAACATACACCTCTCCAAATGATAGCCAGAAAATCATTAACATCCATACAAAAAACATATCATCCCTCAATGGAAGCGTGATAGCACAGTGAGTCACATATACGCAGATTAGTACATTACCTCTTAAACGTAGATTTGTTATGTATACAAGTATTCTCTTCCAAGGACTAACACAAAACAAACACTACTATATTTGAGAATTTGAATTCCTTATTTGAGTTTCTTATTGTGGTGTCGAAAAACAAAAAATCCACAGACGGAAAAAATTGTACGTTGTTTCCCTTCCTCTCTATGAGTTTGTTGAAATTCTTTGTAGTGTTGCACTTCTCGTATATGCTCTCTCTATTCCTCCTTCTTTCTGCCTTTACGTCTTTTACCAAAGTAGAAACTTTGCTTAAGTGTTTTTAATTAACAACTTTAATTGGGTTTTTTCTGGGAAGAGGTAAGGCAAACCAAAGAAAAATAAATACTAAGATAAACAATGTATGTAGAAAACAACTTAAATACGCGGTATTCATCAAACCATCATTTTGAGACATTTTACTGAAAATGCTAATGTGAGCATGTAGTGGAAAGTATATTTTTTTTTTTTTTTTTTGAGAAAAACCACCGTTTTTAAACAAGTTTGTTGAAATTAAGGCAATTAACCGAAGAATACCAGCGGAGTTTTCCGCAGAGCGAACAGCAATTAAGTTTTTTTCATTGGACTGTTCTTGGGGAACTTTTTTCCGGTAACCGGGTGCGAAAAAGACGTGAGTGTTATTTGGGGCAAAATGGTTTAACCCCCGAATGCCGCTGTAATGGCCATATTAAAACAAAAATTTTTTGTTTGTCTGAAATTGTCAATGGCTTAATTCTATGGTAACTACGCAAGATGTTTTTGATAGATGAGAAATACGACTATCTTAAAAGTGGGACATATTGTAAAAGTTTGTCGAGGGGCTTAACTTAACTTAACTTAACTCACTGTCCTAAATTTCGGCGACATCGGATAATAATTACTCCTTTTTTGGGCCCAAAGCCTTAAATTGAGACATCTATATGGCAGTTATATTCAAATCTGGGCCGATCTGGTTCCAAATTAAAGAAGTATGTCGAAATTCCTAACACAACTCACTGTCCCAAATTTCGACGAAATCGGACAATAAATGCGCCTTTTATAGGCCCAAAGCCATAAATCGAGAGATGAGAGATATATATATGGCAGCTATATATAAATCTGGCCCGATCTGAACCAAATTGAAGAAGGATGTCGAGTGGCCTAACACAACTCACTGTCACAAACTTTGGCAAAATCGGATAATAAATATGGCTTTTGTGGGCCTAAGACCCTAAGTCGGCGGATCGGTCTATATGGCAGCTATATCCAAATCTGGACCGATTTGAGCCAAATTGTAGAAGGATGTTGAGGGGCTTATTTTAACTCACTGTCCCAAATTTCAGCAAAATCGGGTAATAAATGTGGGCTTAAGACCCTAAATCGGCGGATCGGTCTATGCTCTTTTAATTATCGCGTTTTGAAAAAATTACTGAAAATTTACAAAATTAAAGAAAAGTCCACACAAAAAATACAATAGTAAACAAAGTTGGCACATGTAATTAGTTTTGCACGTATAAAATAATTTTAGAAAATGTTTATGTTTTTGCTTCTCTATTTATGAACTATTATTTTTTAGAGAGTATTTAGCAATTTTTAACATGTCTTTCATTTATTTCAGAATTTTTTCGTAAGAAATTAATTAATTCTTAAGCTGACATTTTGTCCATTTAATTTAATGTGTACCGTTTTTATGCATTTTGAAGGGACCATTAGCAATGAGATTTTTGTTGGATATGGGATACAAACTTTGAAAATCCTCGCTTTAAATTAAAATTGTTATTTAGCATATCAATTTTATGATTTAAGTTTGCATTAAGTGAAATGTGAAATGAGAGAGACATGAAATAGCACCAATGTGAAAGTGTTTAAAATCTTGTTACAAGCCATTTTCGCGTGAAGCATCGGGGTTTTTAAACGATCGAAAAAACTAAAATTATTACGACTTGATACTGAGCATAATCACATGTTCAATATTTGTACTTTTTATACCCACCAGCGAAGGATGGGGGTATACTCATTTCGTCATTCCGTTTGCAACACATCGAAATATACATTTCCGACGATCTAGACATGTCCGTCTGTATGTTGAAATAACGCTACAGTCTTTAAAAATAAATATATTGAGCTGAAATTTGGCACAGATTCTTTTTTTGTCCATAAGCAGGTTAAGTTCAAAGATGGGCTATATCGGACTATATCTTGATATACCCCCCATATAAACCGATCCGCCGATTTAGGGTCTTAGGCCCATAAAAGCCACATTTATTATCCGATTTTGCTAAAATTTAGGACAGTGAGTTGTGTTAGGCCGTTCGACATCCTTCGTCAATTTGGCTCAGATCGGTACAGATTTGGATATAGCTGCCATATAGACCGATCCTCCGATTTAAGGTCATAGGCCCATAAAAGCCACATTTATTATCCGATTTCGCTGAAATTTGGGACAAGGAGTTGTGTTAGGCCCTTGAACTTCCTTCGTTAATTTGGACCAGATCGGTTAAGATTTTGATAAAGCTGCCATATAGACCGATCCTCCGATTTAGGGTCTAAGTCCCATAAAAGCCACATTTATTATCCGATTTTGCTGAAGTTTGGGACAGGGAGTTCTCTTAGGCCCTTCGACATCCTTCTTCAATTTGGCTCAGATCGGTTCAGATTTGGATATAGCTGCCATATAGACCGATTTCTTGATTTAAGATTTTTGGCCCATAAAATGCTCATTTGTTGTCCGATGTCGCCGAAATTTGGGACAGTGAGTTAAGTTAAGCCCCAAGACATACTTCCAGTCTAGATTTGGATATAGCGCCATATAGACCGATATCTAGGTTTTAGGTTTTGAGGCCATAAAAGACGCATTTATTGTCCGATGTCGCTGAAATTTGAGACTGTGAGTTTAGTTAGGCTCTTCGACGTCCTTCTTCAATTTTGCCCAGATCGGTCCAGATTTGAATATAGCTGCCATATAGAGCGATCTCTCGATTTAAGGTTTTGGGGCCATAAAAGAGGCATTTATTGTCCGATTTCGCCGAAATTTGGGAAAGTGCTTTATGTTAGGCTATTCGACATTTTTATGCAACTTGGCCCAAATTGGTACAGATTTCGATATAGCTGCCATGTAGACCTATATCTCCATTTAAAGTTTTGTCCCCATAAAAGGCGCATTTATAAACCGATTTCACTGAAATTTAACACAGTGAGTTATGTTAGTCTTTTCGACATCCGTGTCGTATATGGTTCAGATCGGTTTATTTTGAAGTATAGCTACTGTACTTATTAGTATTTGGTCCAAATGGGAACATATTTTGATATAACTGATATGGGACATAAGTTATGAAATTTTCACCGAATTTTGATGAAAGGTGTTTTACATATATACCCGAGGTGGTGGGTATCCAAAGTTCGGCCCGGCCGAACTTAACGCCTTTTTACTTGTTGTTATATGGACGTGATTGGATATTGAGGCTTTACTGGGTTGAGAATAATACTTCCGATTAGACCCAAAAAAATTATGAATAAAGCAACCAAATAATACAATGTATGTAGCCTTATAATGTTTAGTTAAAAGTTTGTGAGACCAGAGGATTACGCCTTGGAAACCATTAAAAGAAAAATCTAGACTTGGGACCATGTCAACATGTCTCTGGTCGGTAATATCACATTTCACCTAACATAAACTTAAATTATAATATAAATATGTTAATCAAAACCACAATTTTAATGTTTAAGGAAAGGAATTACAAAGTTTGGATCTTATCTTCATCAAAAATCTCATAGATATTTGCGAATGGTACCTTCGGTATGCATGAAAACTATCCACATTAATGGTTTATCGCCAAAATTTTAGCTATTGTTGTCGACACTTAAGAAACTATTTTATTTTTCGATTCAGCTTGTAATCTAATATTATCCTACTTGTCAAATCGTTCTCAGTGTGCAAAAATCTCGATCATTAAATGTACTGCGAGGCGTACCCCAGGGTTCCATTCTCGGCCCTTTTTTTTTTTTATTTACTTACTTTATATATATATAAATTTTTCTTTATATAAATGACCTTCCCAATGTTCCTGAGACATGTAATATACAATTGTATGCTGTTGATGTACAACCATGCGCAAGTACAAAAACCGTCAATATTAGCGATTGTATTACTAAAATCAACAATGATTTGAAAGCTATTTCTGAATGGGCAAATAATAATTGTTGGTATCTTAATCCATTAAAATCGAAAAAACCTTTCAAACCCACATCGAATAAATAATATCGGACTCAACAATCGAACGAGTGGAATCTTCCTGTAATCTGTGTTTAATATTCAAAACTAAATTGACATAGACAAATCATAACAATCGAGTTTGTGAAATGTTAAGAAATTCATGGAATGTTAAGAAATTTGTTGGCTAAACGATCATATACTCCTCAAATTATTCTAATGCTGCTTGCAAAGACGTATTTAATTACAACACTGCTTTATGGATGTGAAATCTCAGCATACTGGGACTACCAAGACTCTAGGACTGCGACTACCTAGACTCTAGGACACTTAATATAGACTATAACAAATCGCCCGTTACGTCTTTAATAAAACAATCAATACAAGTAAAAATGCGTTTAATTCGGCCGGGCCGAACTTTGGATACCCACAACTTCCGGTATATATGTAAACCACCATGCGTCAAAATCCGGTGAAAAATGCACACCTTATGCCCCATAGCAGATAAATCGAAATATGTTCCGATTTCGACCAAATACTTATGAGTACAAGTCATTGTTCAATTGTGTATAACAAAATATTGGTCATTTTAGTAGCTATATCTAAAAATAAACCGATCTGAACGATATACGACACGGACTTCAAAAATCCTAACATAAGTCATTGTGTCAAATTTCAATGAAATCGGAATATAAATGCGCCTTTTATGGAGCCAAGACTTGAAATCGAGATATCGGTCTATAGTGCAGCTATATTCAAATCTGAACCGGTCTGAGCCAAATCGAACAAGTTCGGCCGGGCCGAATCTTATATACCCTCCACCATGGAGCGCATTTGTCTAGTTCTTTTCCGGACATCTCTTCTTAGGCAAAAAAGGATATAAGAAAAGATTTGCTCTGTTATTAGTGCGATATCAATATATGGTCCGGTTTGGACCACAATTAAATTATATGTTGGAGACCTGTGTAAAATGTCAGCCAATTCGAATAAGAATTGCGACCTTTGGGGGCTCAAGAAGTAAAATAGAGAGATCGATTTATATGGGAGCTGTATCAGGCTATAGACCGATTCAGACCATAATAATCACGTATGTTGATGGTCAAGAGAGGATCCCTAGTACAAAATTTCAGGCAAATCGGATAATAATTGCGAGATCCCAGATCGGTTTATATTGCAGCTATAATAGGTTATGAACCGATTTGAACTATACTGGGCACAGTTGTTGCATATCATAACAAAATACTACGTGCAAAAATTTATTCCAATCGGATAAGAATTGCGCCATCTAGAGGCTCAAGAAGTTAAGACCCAAGATCGGTTTATACGACAGCTATATCAGGTTATGAACCGATTCAAACCATACTTTGCACAGTTGTTGGATATCATAACAAAACACGTCGTGCAAAATTTTATTCCAATCGGATAAGAATTGCGCACTCTAGAGGCTCAAGAAGACAAGACCCAAGATCGGTTTATATGGCAGCTATATCAAAACATGGACCGATATGGCCCATTTACAATACCAACCGACCTTTGGCGCAATTCTTATTCGAATTCGCTGACATTTTACACAGGTCTCCAAAATGTAATTTAATTGTGGTTCAAACCGGACCATATCTTGATATCGCTCTAATAGCAGAGCAAATCTTTTCTTATATCCTTTTTTGCCTAAGAAGAGATGCCGGGAAAAGACTCAACAAATGCGATCCATGGTGGAGGGTATATAAGATTCGGCCCGGCCGAACTTAGCACGCTTTTACTTGTTATACCCTCCACCATAAGATGGGGGGTATACTAATTTCGTCATTCTGATTGTAACTACTCGAAATATTCGTCTAAGACCCCATAAAGTATATATATTCTTGATCGTCGTGAAATTTTATGTCGATCTAGCCATGTCCGTCCGTCCGTCCGTCCGTCCGTCCGTCCGTCCGTCCGTCCGTCCGTCCGTCCGTCCGTCCGTCCGTCCGTCCGTCCGTCCGTCCGTCCGTCTGTCTGTCGAAAGCAAGCTAACTTCCGAAGGAGTAAAGCTAGCCGCTTGAAATTTTGCACAAATACTTCTTATTAGTGTAGGTCGGTTGGTATTGTAAATGGGCCTTATCGGTCCATGTTTTGATATAGCTGCCATATAAACCGATCTTGGGTCTTGACTTCTTGAGCCTCTAGAGTGCGCAATTCTTATCCGATTGGGATGAAATTTTGCATGACGTGTTTTGTAATTATATCCAACAACTGTGCTAAGTATGGTTCAAATCGGTTCATAACCTGATATAGCTGCCATATTAACCGATCTTGGGTCTTGACTTCTTGAGCCTGTAGAGTGCGCAATTCTTATCCGATTGGAATGAAATTTTGCATGACGTGTTTTGCTATGATATCCAACAACTGTGCCAAGTATGGTTCAAATCGGTTTATAACCTGATATAGCTGCCATATAAACCGATCTTGGGTCTTGACTTCTTGAGCCTCTAGCGTGCGCAATTCTTATCCGATCAGAATGAAATTTTGCACGACGTGTTTTGTTATGATATCCAACAACTGTGCCAAGTATGGTTCAAATCGGTCCATAACCTGATATAGCTGCCATATAAACCGATCTTGGGTCTTGACTTCTTGAGCCTCTAGAGTGCGCAATTCTTATCCGATTGAAATGAAATTTAGCACGACGTGTTTTGTTATGATATCCAACAACAGTGCCAAGTATGGTTCAAATCGGTCCATAACCTGATATAGCTACCATATAAACCGATCTTGGGTCTTGACTTCTTGACCCTCTAGAGGTCGCAATTCTTATCCGATTGGAATGGAATTTCGCACGACGTGTTTTGTTATGATATCCAACAACTGTGCCAAGTATGGTTCAAATCGGTTCATAACCTGATATAGCTGTCATAAAACAGATCTGGGGATTTGATTTCTTGAGCTTCTAGAGGGCGCAATTCCTATCCGATTTGGCTGAAATTTAGCATGACGTATTTTATTTTTACTTTCAACATCTGTGTCAAATAAGGTTCAAATCGGTTCATAACCTGATATAGCTGCCATATAAACCGCCGAACCGACTTCTTGACCCCCATGCCGAACCGACTTCTTGCCCCTAGAGGTCGCAACTATTATCCGATATGCCTGAAATTTTGTACGATGGATCCTCTCATGACCATCAACAAACGTTGTTTATTATGGTCTGAATCGGTCTATAGCCCGATACAGATCCCATATAAATCGTTCTCTCTATTTTACTTCGTGAGCCCCAATGGGCGCAATTCTTATACGAATTGGCTGAAATTTTACACAGGTCTCCAACATACAATTTAATTGTGGTCCGAACCGGACCATATCTTGATATCGTTTTAATAGCAGAGCAACTCTTTTCTTATATCCTTTTTTGCCTAAGAAGAGATGCCGGGAAAAGAACTCGACAAATGCGATCCATGGTGGAGGGTATATAAGATTCGGCCCGGCCGAACTTAGCACGCTTTTACTTGTTTTAAAATAGATTGTGCATATTGAAGAGGTTACCTAGTTCAATTCAAATTCAATTCAAAAGTTCAACCAGTATGAAAAGGCAGTAGTCGGGCGGGGAGGGTCCGCCCCCTCCCGATATTAAAAAAATTATGTGTCCAACCCTAAAACTAAAAATTTGGTATCCAAATTTCTAATGGGGTACCTAGGGGGGCTGCCCTACTCTAAAACCTACCAAACACATATTTACACCAATCACGACAATATGGGCCTCAAATGAAAGGTATTTAGGACTTCAAACCGTATCTGATATCCAATTGTCGGACCAAGTGCTAAGGGGACCACCCCAAGCCCCAAAACACCCCTATATAGGACATATTTACCGACCATTTCAATATGGGACTCAAATGAAAGGTATTTGCGAATAGAATACGAATCTGATATCCAAATGTGGGACCACATTTCTGGGGGTCCACCCCTTCCCCAAAACACCCCCCAACAGGACTTATTTACTGACCATGGAAATATGGGGCTTAAATAAAGGTATTTGGGTGTAGAATACGAACCTTATATCCAAATATGTGACCAAGTGTTTGGGGGGCCGCCTCTCCCCAAAAACATCCCCCCAAAGGGTACAAATTTAGGACCATAGCCATATGGGGCTCAACTGAAAGGTCTTTGGGAGTAAAGCATTAATCTGAGTGGAACACGAATCCTATATATATTTTCAAGGCCAACTCACTGAGTGGCCGCCCATCGCACGAAACATCCCCCAAGCCGGTCACGTTTGCCGACTATGGAAATATGGGGCTCAAATTAAAGGTATGTGGGAGTAGACCACGTATCTGATATCAACATTAGGGACCAACTGTCTAGCGGACGTCCCACCACAATAAAAACCCCCTCATAAGACGTATTTGCTCACCAAGACAATTCGGGTCGTAAAGAGAGTGGAACTAAATATACATAGTTTTAGGGCCAATAACCCAAATCGGACATATTTGCTGACTTTTGCAACAAGGAGTTTAAATGAGATTTGAAAACAATTTGATGATGAAATTTGAAAACGATATGATGAGGGCAATTGCAATATGGGGTTCAAATAAATGATATATAGTTATATTATACGGATCCTCTCATGACCATCAACATGCGTGTTATGGTCTGAATCGGTGTTTAGCCTGATACAGCTCCCATATAAATCGATCTCTCTATTTTACTTCTTGAGCCCCCAAAGGCCGCAATTCTTATTCGAATTGGCTGACATTTTACACAGGTCTCCAACATATAATTTAATTGTGGTCTAAACCCAACCATATCTGGATATCGATCTAATAGCAGAGTAAATCTTTTCTTTTATTCTTTTTTGCCTAAGAAGAGATGCCGGGAAAAGAACTCGACAAATGCGATCCATGGTGGAGGGTATATAAGATTCGGCCCGGCCGAACTTAGCAGACTCTTACTTTTTTTTTTTTTATGAGAAAACAAGTAGTTTGCAAACGATTTGTGTGATCAGTTCTTATTTTGAAAATGACATCGAGACCGACATCACCGAAGCGGCGATGAATTTGGGATAAAAGTACTCCCGAGTACTGATTGGTGGTTGTTTTTCAAGATTATCTACTCAACAGCAACTTTTTGGTTTTACTCTATCTTCAGTGTCTCGCACTTCAGCAGCCTTGAAATATTGCACATCATCTGGGTTCAGTGTTCACAAGTTCAGCAAAAAACAGTTACCAATATGGTTTAGTGTAGGGCTTTGATTTCGGTATAGCTCCTATATATATGTTCTCCCGATTTGGACTAATACTGTGGTCATTTGTGAACCGATTCGCATGAAATTTGGCATAAAGGATTCCCTTATGATTCCCGACATTGCTGTTGGACTTTATAGAAATCAGTCGATATTCATGTATCAACCGATATATATGTATCAACCGATATATATGTATCAACCGATTTTCACTTTTAGACCATTTGTGACAGTATGTCTTAACCGAATTTCTCTAAATTTTGCACAAGGTCTATTTCTATGATGAACCATATACGACACGGATGTCGAAAAGCCTAACATAAGTCACTGTGTCAAATTTCAGTGAAATCGGATTATAAATGCGCCTTTTATGGGGCCAAGACTTTAAATGGAGATATCGGTCTACATGGCAGCTATATTCAAATCTGGACCGATCTGGGCAAAATTAAAGAAGGACGTCGAAGAGCCTAACTAAACTCACAGTCTCAAATTTCAGCGACATCGGACAATAAATGCGTCTTTTATGGCCCCAAAACCTAACACCTAGATATCGGTCTATATGGCGCTATATCAAAATCTGGACCGATCTGTGCGATATTGCAGAAGTATGTCTTGGGGTTTATCTTAACTCACTGTCCCAAATTTCGGCGACATCGGACAACAAATGAGCATTTTATGGGCCAAAAACCTTAAATCAAGAAAACGGTCTATATGGCAGCTATATCCAAATCTGAACCGATCTGGTCCAAATTAACGAAGGATGTCGAAGGGCCTAACACAACTCTTTGTCCCAAATTTCAGAGAAATCGGATAATAAATGTGGCTTTTATGGGCCTATGACTCTAAATCGGAGGATCGGTCTATATGGCAGCTATACCCAAATCCGGACTGATCTGAGCCAAATTGACCGAGGATGTTGAAGGGCCCAACACAACTCACTGTCCCAAATTTTAGCAAAATCGGATAATAAATGTGGCTTTTATGGGCCTAAGACCCTAAATCGGCGGATCGGTCTATATGGGGGCTATATCAAGATATAGTCCGATATAGCCCATCTTCGAACTTAACCTGCTTATGGAAAAAAAAGAATCTGTGCCAAATTTCAGCTCAATATCTCTATTTTTAAAGACTGTAGCGTGATTTCAACAGACAGACGGACAGACGGGCGGACATGTCTAGATCGTCTTAGATTTTTACGCTGATCAAGAATATATATACTTTATAGGGTCGGAAATGGATATTTCGATGTGTTACAAACGGAATGACAAAATGAATATACCCCCATCCTTTGGTGGTGGGTATAAAAAAAATTGTCTCAAAATTATTAGGAGCGAGATATATGGAAACCGTTTTAGAGTCTTGTTGCATTTGATGGTTTTTATACTAAAAAAAATCAATTAGTGGCGATAAGCCTACTACTTTTAACAGCAATTGCCGTTTTGTCAAAGCCATTAAAA
This sequence comes from Stomoxys calcitrans, assembly GCF_963082655.1. Lineage (NCBI taxonomy): Eukaryota > Metazoa > Arthropoda > Insecta > Diptera > Muscidae > Stomoxys > Stomoxys calcitrans. Next base: position 143,702,313 of record NC_081554.1, on the reverse strand, counting down.
AACACTTTTATTCGCTAAATGATCATAAGACAACTATTTTTTTGTTATAAAAGCATATTTTTCGATTTTTGTTTTTAATTTAAAAATTAAGTGCACGGAGTCGACTCCGGAGTCGGAGTATAGCGATCTTCCCGGAGTCCGATTAAGACTTGCATTTTCATAATTTAGCCGTTGTACCAGGGCTGCGAAGTAGAGCAGTTTTTACTCGACTTCGCAGCTCTGGTGCCATGGCCTGATAAATAAAATGCAAATTTGTATACCCGCCAACATAGAATGGAGATGTACTAGTCTAGTAATTCAGTTTGTAACACCTCGAAATTTGATTCCATAAACCTCATAAAGTACATATATTTTTGATCGTCTCAATATTCTGAGTCGATCTATAGTGATCGTCTGCCGAAATCACGATAGCTGTCTACCGCGTAAAGATAGCCCCTTGAAATTTTGCACAGATACTTAATATGGAGGCCACCGTTGCTAAGAGGTTAGAATGTTTGCCTATGACGCCGAACGCCTGGGTTCAAATCCCGGCGTGAACATCAACAAAATTTCCTGTGGTGGTTATCCCCTTACTAATGCTGGCTACATTTGTAAGGTAATGTTAAAACTTCTCTACCAAGAGATGTAGCTATGCCGCACGAAGTTCGAACTCGGCTTAAAAAAGGAGGCACCTTATCATTGAGCTTAAATTTTAATCGGATTGCACTCACGCACTCCGACTCATATATGAGAGAAGTATCCCCTGTTCCTCAATGGAATTCATAGGAAATTTAGTAGTACTTAATATTGATGTAGGTGGTTGGGGATAGCAAACAGGCTATATCAGTTCACAAATGAACCGATTTCCCGATTTGACTTCTTGAGCCCCCGGAAGCCGCAATTTTTGTTAGATTTGGCTAAAATTTTACAGATACAGATCTGTTATGACTTCCAACAACTGTGCCAAGTACGGTCTAAATTGGTTTATAATCTGATGTAGCTCCCATATAAACCGATCTCCCGATTTGATTTCGTAAACCACTGGAAACCACAATTTTTTTTTTTAATTTGGGAAAGATTTTGCATGTAGTGTTCCGTTATGACTGTGCTAAGTTCGGTTTAAATCGGTCTATAACCTGATATAGCTCGTATATAAACCGATCTCCCGATTTGACTTCTTGAACCCCAACAAGCAGCAATTATTTTCCGATTAGACTGAAATTATGCATTCAGTGTTCTGTTATGACATTCAACAACTGTACTTAGTAAAGTCCAAATTGGTCTACAACCTGGTATAGGTCCCATATAAATCGATTTGAATTCTTGAGTCCTTACAAGCCGCAATTTTTGTCCGACTTGGCTGAAATTTTGCGTGCGGTGTTCTGATACGACTTCCAATAACTGTGCTCAGTACGGTTCAAAACAGCCCATAAGCTCATATATTGTAGCTGTCATATAAACCAAATTAGCTTTAATTTTTGCTGGTTTGATAGAAGTTTGGTATCTTATATATAAAAATCAATTTGTATTTGTTAGCTTATTTGGTTTTCTGTTTGTGTGTTCCTTATAGGCTCAGAAACGGCTGAACCGTTTTTCTTGAAATTTTCACAGATGGTGCATAATGACCCCGTGGTGAAAATAGGGAACTACACTTTTTAATATCTGAAGGGGGGGGGGGGGGGGGGGGGGGGGGGGGGGGTGGACCCTCCCCTTACCCAAATTTTCAGAAACGCCAGATCTCGGATATGGGTGGTGCAATTTAGTTGAAATTTTGTGTGCTCTCATATAGTACCCTTAAAATAAAAATTTGGTATCCAAATTTCGGATGGGGTACCTAGGGGGGCTGCCCCACCCTAAAACCTAACAAACATATATTTACACCAATCAAATCAATATAGGACTCAAATGAAAGGTTTTTAGGACAAGACAACGTATCTGATATCCAATTGTCGGACCAGGTGTTAGCGGGACCACCCCAAGCCCCAAAACACCCTAAAACGGACATATTTACCGACCATGGCAAATGGACGCAAATGAAAGGTATTTGCGAGTAGAATACGAGTCTGATATCCAAATGTGGGACCACGTTTCTGGGGGTCCACCCCTATCCCAAAACACCCCCCAAACAGCACTTATTTACTGACCATAGGAATATGGGGCTTAAATATAAGGTATTTGAGTGTAGAATACGAATCTGATATCCAAATATGGGACCAAGTGTTTGGGGGCCGCCTCTCACCAAAAACATCCCCCAAAGGGGACAAATTTACGACCATAGCAATGTGGGTCTCAAAGGAAAGGGCTTTGGGAGTAAAGCACGAATTTGATATCAATATTCGGGAAAAGTGTTTACAGGGACACGCCACCCCCACAACACCACCCAAATAGAAAGTATTTTCTGACTATTGCAATATGAGGCTCAAATAAGAGGGTTTTTAAAGTGGAACACGAATCCGATATATATTTTCAAGGCCAACTCACTGAGTGGCCGCCCATCCACCAAGTCGGTCATATTTGCCGATTATGGAAATAAGGGGGTCAAATTAATGGCATGTTGGAGTAGACCACGTATCTGATATCAACATTAGGGGCCAACTGTCTAGCGGACGTCCCGCCACCATAACAAACTCCAAATAGGACGTATTTGCTCACCAAGACAATTTGGGTCTTAAAGAGAAGGGAACTATATATTTATAGTTTTTAGAGCCAATAACCCAAACGGGTCATATTTGCTGACTTTTGCAATAAGGAGTTTAAATCAGATTAGAAAACGAATTTGATATCCAATTTTGAGGGCAATGGCAATATGGGGTTCAAATAAATGATATATAGATATATGAGAATAGAGCACGTTGCTGATATATTTTCCTGGCTTAGTGTTTGGGGGACCACCCCAATACCCAAAACACCCCCTAAATCTGGCATATTTACCGACCATGTCAATGCGGAGCTTAAATGAAAGGTTTTGGGGGGTAGAGCAAGAATTGATATCCATTTTCGGGACCAATTTTTTGGTAGTCTACCCCTTTCCCAAAATACCCCACAAACAGCAATTTTTTAATGGTCATCGCAATTTGGGGCTCAAATAAAGGTATTTGGGAGTCGAATACGAATTTTATATCCAAATGTAGGACCATGTATATAGGGCATCACCCCTTTCCCAAAACAAAAAATATTCGACCGTGCCAATATGTGGCTCAAATGAAAGGTATTTGAGATTAGAAAACGAATTTGATAACTTATATTGGGGCCATGTGTTTGGGGGACGCCTCATCCTATTAACTCCTTTTAAGCCAATGGCAATATGGGGTTAAAATACATGGTATTTGAGAGAAGAACACAATGCTGATATTTTTTCAGGGCCAAATAAAGGTATTTGGGAGTCGAATACGGATTTGATATCCAAATGTAGGACCTTGTATTTAGGGCATCATCCCTTTAAATAAATGGTATTTGAGAGAAGAGCACGATGCTGATATTTTTTCAGGGCTAAGTATCTAGGGGACCACCTCTCCCCCGAAAACACCACCACCAATCAGACATCATGAGAATATCGGGCTGAAATAAAGTATTTTAAGAATGGAGTACACCTTACATCCAAACTTAAATTCGTAGACCCATAAAGATCATATGGGATTCAGATAAAGGCACTTATATTGTCAAACTGTTAGTCAAGTTAGCATTGTATTTCACTAAAAGACCTTTAGTTGTCGAAAATAAATATTCCAAGGAAACTTTTGTTGCATATAAAGTAAAAGAAGGCGCAACGGAGCGGGCCCGGGTCAGCTAGTTTTGTATAAAGTGGACCTTGTCTGGATTATGCTTTCTTGGGAGTTTTCTTAAATATTTGTAGATGAATAAATGGTTTCTTTAGTCAATTGGCCACTTGCAATAAATCTTCATCAGTTTGTGGCTTGATCTTAATACGCAATGTATGTATTTTTTACTTAATTTTAAAATTGTAAGGATTACACACATTAAACCAAAATGCCAATTAAATAGTTTAATTATTTGCTCCAAAAGAAAAAAAACCTCCTTAATAGCTGCTTGCCCGGTATTGTCATAAAAATATAAACCCGACAAGCAACAACAAAACTTTTGACGTTCCAGAAAGTTTGGCAAATAACGCCGAAATACTGACGCCAAAATTTTGTTATGGCAGACACAAACAACATCCTGAATTTTGGAAAAACTACGATTGAAATGAAGTCCTTCATACCCACATACAGTCATAGATAGGAGTACACAAATACACGCACTTGGCTACCGTCTACATAGAGGCAATGACACTATCGCCATGGCGCCAACAAGTCAGACAGCAACACGGAATTTTTATTTATGTGTGCACACACATATTTGTGGCATGTGGAATAGGACAGCAATGGTGTGGGTAAGTTGCCAAAGCAACATCCTCGATGTCGTATTGCAAGTAGCGTGATTGTAGTGATTGAATATGCAATGGCTGTTGAATGCGAAAATACGCATACAAATTTAAACTTTTTAATAGTCGGATCCTTTCCTTTGCAGAAATTTACCGAAATTAACCTACTTTGATTTCTTTTAATCTCCTACAAAAATTCCTTCCGGAGATTCCTGATGGTGGCCTTCACACAAGTGGGTGAATTTAAATGTATATATACGCACGTGTGTGTGTGTCTATGGACTTGTGCGATTTCATTTTGGCAAATAAAGTTTTAATTCATTTTCTTTCGAAATGTTCTTATTTGTTTACATACCTTCCTCTTGCTCTACATCTCGTTACTCTAACATTACTTTTTATACCCACCACCGAAGGATGGGGGTGGATTCATTTTGTCATTCCATTTGCAACACATCGAAATATCAATTTCCGACCCTTTAAAGTATATATATTCTTCATCAGCGTAAAAGCTAAGACAATGTAGCCATGTCCGTCCGTCTATCCGTCTGTCTGTTTAAATCACGCTTCAGTCTTTAAAAATAGAGAGATTGAGCTGAAACTTTGCACAGATTCTTTTTTTGTCCATAAGCAGATTAAATTCGAAGGTGGGCTATATCGGGCTATATTTTCGTATAGCCCCCAATAAAAGCCATATTTACAATCCTTTTTGCTGAAATTTGGGACAATGAATTGTGTTAGGCCCTTCGACATTCTTCTTCAATTTGGCCTAGATCGGTTCAGATTTGGATATAGCTGCCATATAGACCGATCTTTCGATTTAGGGTTTTGGGCCCATAAAAGGGGCATTTATTGTCCGATGTTGCCGATATTTGGGACAGTGAGTTGTGTTAGGCTCTTCGACATCCATCTTCTAGTTGGCTTAGATCGATTCAGATTTGGATATAGGTGCCGTATAGACCGATCTCTCGATTTGAGGTTTTGGGCTTATAAAAGGCGCATTTATTTTCCGATTTTGTCGAAATTTGGGACAGTGAGTGGTGTTAGGCCCTTTAATATCCTTCCTCAATTTAACCCAGATCGGTTCAGGTTTTATAATCCGATTTCGCTGACATTTGACACGGTGACTTCTTAGGCTTTTCGATATCCGTGTCGTGTATGGTTCAGATCGAACTATATTTGTATATGGCTACCAAAAAAGCCAATATTTTGTTTTACAAAATTGAACAATGACTTACACTTATTTGACCACGCAATGTCCATGTCGAATTTGGTTTAAATCGGACCATATTTCGAGCTGTTATGCTATTCGCCGGAGTATGACGAAAGGTGGTTTACATATATGTCCGAGGTGGTGGGTATCCAAAGTTCGGCCCGGCCAAACTTAACGCCATTTTACTTGTTTCCACTCATTTGGACTGCTTTGTGGTCTGTGGGGATATATCGTTATATAATTTCATTGGTAACTTGGAGACAGTAACTAGATTCGGTACACTGATTTTTGGGTAGGTCGGGGGTTATGCGTTGTCCCGCAAGTAGAAGCAATGCAGCCAATTCAAATTTTTATTTTCGTTACAATTTATTTGGAAAAACGCAAAAAACGAAACAAGCTATGCTATATAAGTTTGCGAAATAATTAAAGTCTTAAATCTATTGTATAAGGAAATTTTACTTCAATTTTTTAATTTCTTGTAAATCCACTACTCGAACTTGCCATCTAGTGTTTAACTAAAACTCACTGTTGTTCAAAATCGAGAAATTCTCAAAATCCTTCTGTAACTGGGAAATGGGTAAAAAAACTTCCAACTTTTCTATGAAAAATGTAGTCGCAACTGGGTCCAGTAAGGTGACATCGGCGGTGACATTTGGTCATAAAACAAGAGCTAAAATTTGTATGGCTTGTCAAAATACTATTTACAGGCCGTTTAGATCTTAAATTGGAAAAACTTATAATAATATTTTGTTTAAAAAATATACCGGAAGCAATTCACATCAAATTTAAAGAAAAATCCATGGAGTTTGTTGCTTAATCCTTTTTAATTTCTGCATTTGAGGAGAATCCGTGCAAAGGAATCGAAGAATGCTGTCCATGGTACACTCAGAAAAATGATGCGCATAAAATAAAGTAAAACACTTATTCCAAATAAGTTAGCAAAATATAATCTAAATTATTAAATTTTGATTAAAACCAGTAAGGAAGGGCAAAAGACGGGCGGCGCCGACTGTATAATACTCTACACCTACCCTATAAGTACAATGTGGAAGCTATATCCAATTCTGAACCAATTTTGATCGACCTCGGCGAGCAAATATGTTTAAACTGTAATAACTATGGTTGACAAATGACAACATTATTGGAAATTGCTCAAAATCTGACAGACATATATATAAGAGCTATATCTAATTCTAAACCGATTTCGAGCAAACTTCTCAGATAATGTGCAAGTCGTCGAGCAAAGCGTTGTACAAAGTTTGGGAAAATTGGTTAATAAATGCGATTGCAATTGTTCTAGGAGTGAAAATCGGGCGATATATTGTATATAAATGAGATCTACAATATATCTAACTCTGAACCAATTTCTATGAAATTCACCAGTTTGGTCGAGAGTCATAAGAAAATCCGCCAAATTTCGAGGGAATGGGTTAACAAGGGACCATTTTATTGCATTATTACTGCAAATAGGACGAACATATATATGGGAGCTATATCCGAATCTGAAACGATTTCAAGCAAACTTTTCAAATATTGTGGTAGTAGTCGGGAAAGGTGTTGTACAAAATTTAGGGATGATTGGTCAATAAATGCACTTGTAATGGCCCTAGGAGTGAAAATCGGGTTGTATATATATATATGAGAGCTATATCTAAATCTGAACCGATTTCTATTAAATTACCAATAATGTCGATAGTCATAAGGAAATTTTTCCTACCAAATTTCGGGAGAATCACTTTACGAATGACCTTTTTATTGCATTATTACTGCAAATCGGACGAACATATATATGGGAGCTATATCCAAATCTGATCCGATTTTTTCCAATTTCAATAGGCTTCGTCTCTGGGCCGAAAAACATGCCTGTACCAAATTTGAAGACGATCGGATGAAAATTATGATCTGTAGTTTGTACACAAATTAACATTGACAGACGGACAGACAGACGGACGGATAGACAGACAGACGGACATAGCTAAATCGAATCAGAAAGTGATTCTGAATCGATCGGTATACTTATCGATTGGTCTATTTCTTTTCCTTTTGGGTGTTACAAACTATTTCACTAACTTATAATACCATGTGCCACAGTAGTGGTGTAGCGTATAACAAGGAAAAAATTCATATTTTTAATAAGTTTTACTAATCCATATTTAGTGGCAAATAGTTTATTAACTTGGCTTTGTGAAATCATTTTACTTAACCAAGTTTCTTCGCAACAAGTTAATTAATCCTGTAGCAAACAACGTTTTTTAATTACCCAACATAAACATATTGTTATGTTGAGTTCAACGCTTCCTACAAACCTATATTCTTCAATTTGAATCAATATTCGTTCAAAATAGTTTACAAATTTGAGTATAATGTATAAATATAATTCAATTACAAGTTTCAACTTAACATATTGCTAAAAATAATTTTAGGTTGACAGATTTTGTAACAGAGATACTTAAATCCATTCTTCTCAGTAATATCAAAAACAAATCTATGCAATTATAAAGGTGTTTTTGTACACACATTGTTTGTCAGTCATACAATAATCACAAGATTAAAAACTTAGAATATCCAGCAAGAACGTTTGTCCCCCAAAAAGGTGTCACAACGCGGGCCTTGTCATTGAGTTTAAACTTGAATCGGATAGCACTTATTTATATGGGAGAAGTTTGCCCTTGATGCTTAATGGAGTATTCATGGGCAAATTTGAAATTTGCAATGTCCACAGTATGTCACTGGTTTACCTTTTATTAAAGTTAAATTGAGTTAAAGTTAAATTTTTTTCCAGAGCCTAAAGAAGTCAACTGAAAAGATCACTTTAAACATCTAAATCTAAAAATATCCAAATCTGAACGATAGGTTTTAATGACATTGGCCCATATTACATAAAAAATTGAAAACTATTTTCAATTAAGAAATTAGTACATTCAATTATAAAGTTTGCTGAAATCGGACTTATGAAGGAAATTGTATTGTTAATTAACAATTTTGCAATTTGGATTTATGACAAGCTCAAAAATTCAACTAAAGTGGTTATTAAAAAAACATTTATTTTAAATTTGCCATTTTTATTAAATAACATTTTTTACTGTTTTAATAAAAATATATAGTTGATATTTTTCACATAAATAAAAAACTTTTTATTTCATTGGATCAAAGTGCGAATAAAATATGAAATATATTGCTTAAATATTTATATTTATTCATTTTATATATTTTTTTAAGGTCTCAGGATTCTAACAAAACGATAAATCTACTCTATTTTGAGCCTCTCTTCGTTGTCGTCGGCACCGCCTGTAAAGAGTTTTATAAACAACTAGCTGACCCGGGCCCGCGCCACTGCGCCTTCTTTTACTTTATATGGAACAAAAGTTTCCTTGGAACATTTATTTTCGACAATTAAAGAGCTTTTAGTGAAATATAATGCTACGAATATAGTATATCGCTTGACTAATTGTTTAACAATATAAGTACCTTTATCTGAATCCCATATGATCTTTATTGGTCTACGAATTTAAGTTTGGATGTAAGGTGTACTCCATTCTAAAAATACTTAATTTCAGCCCGATATTCTCATGATGACTGATTTAGTGGTGTTTTCGGGGGAGAGGTTGTCCTCCAGATACTTGGCCCTGAAAAATATCAACATCGTGCTCTTCTTTCAAAAACCATTTATTTAAGCCCCATATTGCCATTGGTTTAGGGAAGTTTTCGCGATGAGGCCTCCCCCAAACACATGCCCAAAAATACAATAGGTTATCAAATTCGTTTTATAATATTAAATACCACATATTGGCATGCTCGAAAAATTTTAACCCTTTGCGGGGTGTTTTGGAGAAGGGGTGATGCCCTAAATACAAATACATGGTCCTAAATTTGGATATCAAATTCGTATTCTACTACCAAATACCTTTATTTGAGTTCATTTTGCGATGGTCACTAAAAAATGCTGCTTGTGGGGTATTTAAGGAAAGGGGTTGACCCCCAAAAATTGATCCCGAAAGTGGGTATCAATTCTTGCTCTACCACTCAATACCTTTCGTTTAATCTCCATATTGACATGGTCGGTAAATATGCCCGATTTAGGGGTATTTTGGGGATTGGGGTGGTCCCCCAAACACTAAGCCCGGAAAATATATCAGCAACGTGCTCTTTGCCATTGGCCTCAAAATTGGATATCAAATTCGTTTTCAAATCTCCTTTAAACTCCTTATTGCAAAAGTCAGCAAATATGTCCGGTTTGGGGTATTGGGCCTAATAACTATAAATATTTAGTTCCACTCTCTTTACCACCCAAATAGTCTTGGTGAGCAAATACATCCTATTTGGGGGTTGTTATGGTGGTGGGACGTCCCCTAGACAGTTGGTCCCTAATGTTGATATCAGATACGTGGTCTACTCCCAAATGCCTTTAATTTGAGCCCCATATTTCCCTAGTCGGCAAACGTGACCGGCTTGGAGGGTGTTTTGGGGGATGGGCGGCCACTCAGTGAGTTGGCCTTGGAAATATATATCGGATTCGTGTTCGAATCTAAAAACCCTCTTATTTGAGCCTCATATTGCAAAAGTCAGCAAATACTTACTATTTGGGTATTGTTGTGGGGGTGGGGTGGCCCCATGGACACTTTTCCCAAATATTGATATCAGATTCGTGATTTACCTCTAAAGACCTTTCATTTGAGCTCCATATGGCTATGGTCGTAAATTTGTCACCTTTGTTTTTGGGGAGAGGCGGCCCCCAAACACTTGGTCCCATATTTGGATATCAGATTCTAATTCTCCACTCAAATACCTTTTATTTAAGTCCCACATTCCCATGGTCAGTAAATAATTCCTGTTTGGGGGATGTTTTGGGGAAGGGGTCCACCCCCCAGAAACGTGGTCACACATTTGGATATCAGATTCGTATTGTACTCGCAAATACCTTTCATTTGAGTCCCATATTGCCATGATCGGTAAATATTTCCGATTTAGGGGTGTTTTGGGGGTTGGGTGGTGTTGTGTGGGTGGGGTGGCTCCGTAGACACTTTTCCCAAATATTGATATGAGATTTGTGCTTTACTCCCAAAGACCATTCATTTGAGCCCCATGTGGCTATGGTCGTAAATGTGTCCACTTTGGGGGAGGTTTTTGGGAGGAGGCGGCCTCCCAAACACTTGGTCTCATATTTGGATATCAGATGCTAATTCTACACTCAAATACCTTTTATTTAAGCCCCATATTCCAATGGTCAGTAAATAAGGCCTGTTTGGGGGGTGTTTTGGGGAAGGGGTGAACCCCCAGAAACGTGGTCCCACATTTGAATATCAGATTCGTATTCTACCCGCAAATACCTTTAATTTGAGTCCCATATTGCCATGGTCGGTAAATATGTCCGATTTAGGGGTGTTTTGGGGGTTGGGGTGGTCCCCCTCGTGCTTGGTTCGACGTATTTCTTATCCCAAATACCTTTCATTTGAATCCCATATTGTCGTGATTGGTCTAAATATATATTTGGAAGGTTTTAGGGTGGGGCGGCCCCCCTAGGTACCCCATCCGAAATTTGGATACCGAATTTTTATTTTTAGGGCACTATATGAGAGTTATGCACCATCTGTGAAAATTTCAAGAAAATCGGTTCTGCCGTTTCTGAGTCTATAAGGAACACACAAACATACAAACAAAGAAACAAACAAAAAAACCTACAAACAAACACAAATTTATTTTTACATATAAGATATAATTTATATACCAATCTTAGCATTTTCCGGGCAATATCTAGATCCACATGTATTATCATCCATCCTCAGACCAAGTCTGTATAATCAGTGTATGAATAATAAAATGTAAAAAATAAGATGATATATGTATATTTATAAATACCACGTTTATATTCTACGAGGTCCTCCGATTTGTTGCGTTTGGAATTTATTCATTCTATTTGTTTACATCCGACATTTTTTGCATTACAGTATTTCAACGCAACATTTTTCACAATAAATTTGTTTTACTTTAAAAAAAAGAATAAAAAACATAATTTTATGTAGAGACAAAAACCCAACTTCTTATTTTCTTGATATTTTTTTTTTTTTTTGTCTAGCCAAACCACTTTATGCATGACATAGAAGCTAGATATATATTTGACTCACTAGCCCTTTTTTCGCTTTACAAATTCGGGAAAGGGAAGAGAATATAATATTCGTCAGTACACAATTTATACTATTAAATAACAATTTAAATAGTACAATTAAAAATATGTTCAGCATATGCCTTCATTACCAATCAATTGCCGTGATACAAAAAATATTGAATTTCTATTTAAAAAATAATTAAGGCAATTAACACCTTGTTTGAAAAATTTTGGTAAGTCAGTACCATGTTGAATCGGTCAAATTTAGGTCTACATATTTTCTGTGTAGTAGCATATGCGCAACATATCGAGCGGATAGTTTTGAAACGTGGTTTCACCTGGCAGACGGACGGAGAGGGTTAGCCAGATCCACTGAGATTGTCAAGACGATCAAAAATATAGGTACTTTATAGGGTAGCAGTTCGAGCAGTTGGTATACCCGCACCCTCCCTCCCCACCAATTCCTATAGTGGTGGGTATAAAAATAAGTACATTGAAAATAGGTCTTTAAAGATAGAAATACAAACAAGTAAAAAGGCATTAAGTTCGGCCAGGCCGAACTTTGGATACCCACCACCTCGGGTATATATGAAAACCTCCTTTCGGCATAATCCGGTGAAAATTGGATAACTTATGCACCCAAATTCGACACGGATATTGAGCAGGCTAATAAATGTAAGTCATTGTTAAAGTTTGTATTTTAAAATTTAACAAAATCGGGTAATAAATAAAGCTATTATGAGCTTCAGACCCTTAATCCGTACATCGGTCTATATGACAGCTATATCTAAATACAGTCCGATCTCTACCCTATTTGGATCGGATAGCCTAAAACTACTTACTGTCTTAAATTTCAGCGAAATCGGGTAATACATAAAGCTTTTATTGGCTTCAGACCCTTTATCGGCAGATCAGTATCTATGGCAGCTATATATTAATATAGTCCGATATGAAACATTTTTTTGGGTCAGATGTCGGGAGGCCTGAAACAACTCACTGTTTCAAATTTCAGCGAAATCGGATGTGAAATAAAGCATTTATGGGCATTAGACCCTTTATCGGAAAATCGTCTATATAGCAGCTATATCCAAATATGGTCCGATTTGGTCCGTTCAAGAACTTAACCAGCGTGCATCAAAAAACCTATCTGTGCCAAATGTCAGCTCAATATCTCAATTTTTGAAGGCTTTAGAGAGATTACAACAGACGGACGGACAGACACACGGACATCATTAATCGTCTTAGAATTTTACGACGATCCGAAATATATATACTTTGTAGGGTAGGAAATTGATATTTTGATGTGTTGCAAACGGAATGACTAAATGAATATAACCCCTATCCTACGGTGTTGGGTATAA
>NC_081554.1:143567151-143689079 GCF_963082655.1 Stomoxys calcitrans | reverse complement strand
CCAGATCGGACCATATTTGGATATAGCCATATAATCCGATCTCCTGATATAGTGTAATGAGCCTATAAAACGAGCATTTTTCATCCGATTTGGATGAAATTTGGCACAGCGAGTTCTGGTATCCCTCTTAACCTTTGTTGAATTTCGTCAAGTTCAGACCATATTTGGATATAGCTGCCATATAGACCGATCTCCCGATATAGAGTATTGAGTATTTAAACGGACACACGGACGGGCATGGCTAGATCGTCTTAGTTTTTTACGCTGATCAAGAATATATATACTTTATAGGATCGGAAATGGATATTTCGATGTGTTGCAAACGGAATGACAAAATTAATATACCGGTGGTGGGTATAAAAAAGGTATTTATTGGGTATTTACCCAATAAATATCCAAGCGTTGGGCATTTACACGGCAGAAGCCCATCTTTATACATGTGGATCTAGATTTCTTGGCATTGCCCGCAAATTGCTGAGATTGTATGTATATAAATTATATTATTACAATACTCTTTAAAGACAGTGTCAACGAAATTCCTGCATCTCCCCGAAAGGCTTTGGGTAACACAAGTTTATTGGCGACCCCCAAATCTCTCTCTTATATCCCAAAACTGTTCGTTACCTTACCGTGCTAGTTGTTATTGCTCTTATGGCCTGTTTACAGTCCGTAAAGATGTTCATATTCGCTGTCCTTGCGTTGACACCACACCACCTCACGCATTCCGTGGTCGCCCGGTTCTCCGCCTGCAGGACCGTAATATGCGAGTCCCAGGGTTCTCAATGTAGACCCCCAGGCCCACTCTTCCAGCTTTTATCCATCCTCCAGACGACAATACCACACTTCCGTTAATCCAAAACTGGGCCACTGGCATCAGTGCCTGCCACTCGACCACAAGTCTCGTCTCAGCTATTCCATCGGAAGCCTGTTCCATTCCTTCCAGGTTTCCTAACATCATGGAGATGGTATGACCTGCTCCTAGCCTCTGTCCATTTTCTCATAGCCGCAGTTGCTGCCTCAAACAAACTATGTTAGTCTGTGGGTCGGACATCTAGAATAGTTTCCAGAGCGTGGTATAGGTAGAGCTATACCAGGCAACATATTCTCTGATTTTGATTTTTACGTTGCACTTTTTCACCATCGCAGTGCACCTAATTACTAAAGCGTAACTAACTATCTTCTTCCTGTGGAAGACCTCCCATTTCTGGGCGACCAAACTTTGGTGTTGCTTCCCTTAACATCCCAGCATGTGTTCCGTCCGTGTATCGGCGAATTCGCTGCCCCATCCCTTGATGAAAACCGTTGTCAAGATGTCCCCTCATACCAGCAGCACATAATTTGGGGTGGATCCTCTTCAGAGACATATGTTTGAAAATCCGATCGCAAACCAGATTCCCCACTTGGGACCGATACATCGCCGATATCGATGACTGCTTAAGTTCATGTCTGTTGTGCTTCCTTGCGACTCTGGCGAAAATTACCCTTACCTTTCTCAGCGACCATCTTTCCTTTCCGTGATGGCTGCGGCTTCCTTTTGGAATTCACATTCTAAGTTTTAAGTGATCTAGCCATGTGCTTCCGTCGAATTAGTAAAGCTATAAAGTTAATTGAAACTTTGCACAAATACCTCTGTCAGTATAGGTTCGTTGGGATTGTAAATGGTCCATATCGGTCCATGTTTTGATATTGCTGCCATATTAACCGAACTTGGATCTTGACTTCTTGAACCTATAGACTCTACGTGTAAAATCGAAATTGGTTTATAACCTGATGTAGCTCCTATAGAAAATGATGTCCCGATATTACTTCTTGAGCCTCTGTAGGGCACAATTCTTATCAATTTTTGCTGACATTTTGTGCAACTTCTTCTCAGGTGATCTTTAACATGCTTGCCAAATTGGTCTGAATTGGTCTATAATCTAATGTAGCTCCCATATAAACCGATCTTCCCATATTTCTTGTTGAGCCTCTATAGGGCACAATTGTTACCGATTCGGCTGACATTTTACACAATGACTTCTTCTACGGTATCCAACATCCAAACTATGTATGATACGAAACCGTCCATAAGCTGATATGGCTCCAATAGGATAGCAATTTTTATCCATTATCCTTTGTTTGCCTATAAAGAGATACTGCGCAGAGAACTTGACAAATGCGATCTATGGTGGAGGATATATAAGATTCGGCCCGGCCGAACTTAGCACGCTTTTAATTATTCTTTTTCGGCATTTTAACTGTTTTATGTTCCTAGCGGTCGAACGCTGAATGCTACTCGCTTGAAATTTTGCACAGATATTTAACATTAATGTAGGTCTTTCGGATTGCAAATGGACAATATCGGTTCAGATTCAGAAACGATCTCCCAGTTTGATTCTTCAGCCCTTGGAAGTCCCAAGTTTTGGTCCGACTCACAGATATTGTTTGTTACGACTTCCAACAACTGAGCCAAGTACGGTCTATATCGGTTTATATCCTGATATAGTTCCCATATAAACCGATCTCTAGATTTGACATCGTTAGCCCCTGGAAGACGCATTATTTGTCCGATTAAGCTAAAATTTTCCGCATTGTTTTATGACATCAATTCCAACAACAGTGCCAAAATCGGTATCAAATAACCTGATATAGCTCCCATATAAACCGATCTGTCGATTTGACTTCTTGAGTCCTTAAAAGCCTCAATTTTTGTCCGATTTGGCAATTTAATTGTGCCGAATTTAATTATTTGACAGAACGAACGAAGCTTTTTAAATGTAAACATAATAATAAGAAAATTAAATAATTTTCCATTCTTGCCTAGCGTTAAATCAGAAGGAAACATTATTTTTAAATTGAAAAAAGAAAAATGATGTTTACACTCATGCGTGTGTTAATTCGTTGCTGTCTCAAGAATGACTAAAGCCAAGATAATAAGAATACGTGTGAATTGTGTATCAGAGCTAGGGTAAATAAAATTTTAGTTTTTTACCCCCCTGACTTGAAGCATTACTCTCGACAACAGGTGAAAAGGCACTCTCACCCATAGGATCGGCGGACAGCAAGCTATGGTCTGAAGCCACCACCACATTGTGGTCGGACTTCTATGGAAAGAGCGGCCAAAAATGGAGGAAAACTGAATTTATTACCGGATTTCGATAAAATTTTAAAAAATTACTTGTACTATGCATACCTATGTTTGAACCGAATATTATCTAAATCGGACTATATTTTCATATAGCTGCCATAGAGACCGATCTGTTGGTTTTGAGTCTTAAGCCCATAATTGCCTCGTTTATTACCCAGTTTCGCTGAAATTTGGAACGGTGAGGTGCAGGAGGCTACCCAACAACTAAGTTGAAGATGGCTTATATCGGACTATATTAAGATATAGTTCCCATATAAACCGATCTCCCAATCTGACAATTTGTGCCCCAGGAGAGAGAAATTTTAAAACGATTTGGATGCACCCCAAAACAGAAGTTATTTACCGACAATGAAAATATAGATATTACAGAGTGAAAGACAGCTCAGCGGGGCGTGTCCGGTTTAGCTAGTACCACATGAAAAAGTAATGTGGCAAAACCGATACCACGGACAAAATCGAAAGCTTACAAGTAGGGATAAAGGTAAAGCTTCTGGTCAGCTGAAAATTTACATGTAGCCTCTTTAGACCACCATTGACATTGGAGTAAATTATCCAAAGGCACTTCAAAGGGGACATAACTAAATGGTTTTTTATACCCTCCACCATAAGATGGGGGGTATACTAATTTCGTCATTCTGTTTGTAACTACTCGAAATATTCGTCTGAGACCCCATAAAGTATATATATTCTCGATCGTCGTGACATTTTATGTCGATCTAGCCATGTCCGTCCGTCTGTCCGTCCGTCCGTCCGTCCGTCCGTCCGTCCATCCGTCCGTTCGTCTGTCTGTCGAAAGCACGCTAACTTCCGAAGGAGTAAAGCTAGCCGCTTGAAATTTTGCACAAATACTTCTTATTAGTGTAGGTCGGTTGGTATTGTAAATGGGCCATATCGGTCCATGTTTTGATATAGCTGCCATATAAACCGATCTTGGGTCTTGACTTCTTGAGCCTCTAGAGTGCGCAATTCTTATCCGATTGGAATGAAATTTTGCACGACGTGTTTTGTTATGATATCCAACAACTGCGCCAAGTATAGTTCAAATCGGTCCATAACCTGATATAGCTGCCATATAAACCGATCTTGGGTCTTGACTTCTTGAGCCTCTAGCGTGCGCAATTCTTATCCGATCAGAATGAAATTTTGCACGACGTGTTTTGTTATGACATCCAATAACTGTGCCAAGTATGGTTCAAATCGGCCCATAACCTGATATAGCTGCCATATAAACCGATCTTTTGTCTTGACTTCTTCAGCCTCTAGAGGGCGCAATTCTCATCCGAATGGAATGGAATTTCGCACGACGTGTTCTGTTATGATACCCAACAAGTGTGCCAAGTATGGTTGAAATCGGTCCATAACCTGATATAGCTGCCATATAAACCGATCTTGGGTCTTGACTTCTTGAGCCTCTAGAGGGCACAATTCTTATCCGATTTGAATGAATTTTTGCACGAAGTATTTCGCTATGATATCCAAATCCTGTGCCAAGTATGGTTGAAATCGGTCCATAACCTGATATAGCTGTCATATAAACAGATCTGGGGACTTGACTTCTTGACCTTCTAGAGGGCGCAATTATTATCCGATATGCCTGAAATTTTGTACGACGGATCGTCTCATGACCATCAACAAACGTGTTTATTATGGTCTGAATCGGTCTATAGCCCGATGCAGATCCCATATAAATCGTTCTCTCTATTTTACTTCGTGAGCCCCAATGGGCGCAATTCTTTTACGAATTGGCTGAAATTTTACACAGGTCTCCAACATATAATTTAATTGTGGTCCGAACCGGACCATATCTTGATATCTCTCTAATAGCAGAGCAAATCTTTTCTTATATCCTTTTTTGCCTAAGAAGAGATGCCGGGAAAAGAACTCGACAAATGTGATCCATGGTGGAGGGTATATAAGATTCGGCCCGGCCGAACTTAGCACGCTTTTACTTGTTTTAAACTATTTTGACAACACTTGTTTAAACAATGAATTGTCTTACAAACGAACAATGCTTGCAAATTATTGAATTTTATTCTCAACTAGCTGACCCGGGCCCGCTCCGCTGCGCCTTCTTTTACTTTATATGGAACAAAAGTTTGCTTGGAATATTTATTTTCGACAATTAAAAATCTTTTAGTGAAATACCATGCTAAATTGACTAACAGTTTAACAATATAAGTGCCTTTATCTGAATCCCATATGATCTTTATTGGTCTACGAATTTAAGTTTGGATGTAACGTGTACCCCATTCTTAAAATACTTCGTTTCAGCCCGATATTCTCATGATGTCTGATTTAGTGGTGTTTTCGGGGGAGAGGTAGTCCCCCAGATACTTGGCCCTGAAAAAATATCAGCATCGTGCTCTTCTCTCAAATACCATCTTTTTAAACCCCATGTTGCCATTGACTTAAGAGGAGTTTACAGGATGAGGCGTCCCCCAAACACATGGCCCCAAAATAGGTTATCAAAATCGTTTTCGAATCTCAAATACCTTTCATTTGAGCCACATATTAGCTTGGCCGAACCATTTTTTCACTTTGGGGTGTTTTGGGAAAGGGGTGATGCCTTAAATACATGGTCCTAAATTTGGATATCAAATACGTGTTCTACTCCGAAATACCTTTATTTGAGCCCCATATTGCGATGGTCTCTAAAAAATTGCTGTTTGTGGGGTATTTTGGGGAAAGGGGTAGACCCGCAGAAAATTTGTCCCGAAAATGGTTAGCAATTCTTGCTCTACCCCCAAAACCTTTCATTTAAGCTCCACATTGACATGGTCGGTAAATATAAATATGATTTAGGGAGTATTGGCCCTAAAAGCTATGAAAATTTAGTTCCCCTCTCTTTAATAACCAAATAGTCTTGGTGAGCAAATACGTTCTATTTGGGGGTTGTAATAGTGGTGGGACGTCCGCTAGACAGTTGGCCCCTAATGTTGATACCTGGTCTACTCCCACATACCTTTAATTTGAGCCCCATACTTCCATAGTAGGCAAACATGACCGGCTTGGGAGGTGTTTTGGGGGATGGGCGGCCACTCAGTGAGTTGGCCTTGAAAATATATATCGGATTCGTGTCCTACTTTAAAACTACTCTTATTTAAGCCTCATACTGCAATAGTCAGAAAATACTTACTATTTGGGTGGTGTTGTGGGGTGGGTTGGCCCCATAGACACTTTTCCCGAATATTGATACCAAATTCGTGCTTTACTCCCAAAGACCTTTCATTTGAGCCCCATATTGCTATGGTAGTAAATTTGTCTTCTTTGGGGATGTTCTCGGGGATGGGCGGGCCCTCAAACACTTGGTCCTACATCTGGATATCAGATTCGTATTCTGCATTCGAATACCTTTTACTTGAGCCCCATATTCCCATGGTCAGTAAATAAGTCCTGTTTGGAGGGTGCCTTGGGAAAGGGGTGGACCCCCAGAAACGTGGTCTCATATTTGGATATCAGATTCGTATTCTACTCGCAAATACCTTTCATTTGAGTCCCATATTGCCATGGTCGGTAAATATGTCCGATTTAGGGGTGTTTTGGGGGTTGGGGTGGTCCCCCTAGCACTTTGTCCAACAATGGGATATCAACGTTTTCTTATCATAAATATCTTTCATTTGAGTCCCATATTGTCGTGATTGGACTAAATATATATTTGGTAGGTTTTAGGGAGGGGCAGCCCCCCTAGATACCCCATCCGAAATTTGGATACCAAATTTTTTATTTTTAGGATACTATTGGGTTGCCCAAATAGTAATTGCGGATTTTTTAAAAGAAAGTAAATGCATTTTTAATAAAACTTAGAATGATCTTTAATCAAATATACTTTTTTTACAATTTTTTTCTAAAGCAAGCTAAAAGTAACAGCTGATAACTGACAGAAGAAAGAATGCAATTACAGAGTCAAAAGCCGATGAAAAAATTTGTCAACGCCGACTATATGAAAAATCCGCAATTACTTTTTGGGCAACCCAAAATATGAGAGCACACAAAATTTCGCTTAAATCGCACCACCCATCTCCGAGATGTGGCGTTTCTGAAAATAAGGATTAGGGGGAGGATCCGCCCCCCTTCAGATATCAAAAAATGTAGTATCCTATTTTCACCAAGGGGTCATTATGCACTATCTGTGAAAATTTCAAGAAAATCGGTTCAGCCGTTTCTGAGTCTATAAGGAACACACAAACATACAAACAAACACAAATTGATTTTTTTATATAAGAAATGCGAGCTTCTTCCTTTTTATGGACGAAACTCATTTCAATTGGTATATAAATAAGCAGAATTGTCGATTTTGGAGTAAAGATCAGCCAGATGCATTGCAAGAGCTACCATTGCATCCAGTTTGGTGCGGTTTATGGGCTGGTGGCATCATTGGACCGTACTTCTTCAAAGATGATGCGAATCGCAACATAACTGTGAATGGTCAGCGCCATGGTCTGATGATTGACTTGACTTGTATGACATGTTAGAGGAGAGTTCGGCGAACATTTAATTTCACCTTCGGGGCCGGTCATTTGGCCGCCTAGATCGTCCGATTTTACGCCTATAGACTATTTTTTGTGGAGCTATGTTAAAGCTCATATCTATACAGACAAACCTGTTTCAATTGACGCATTGGAAGGATCAATTGAGAGGCAGTCACGGTCAACATTTGCATGAAATAATCTCCACACATGAAATTATATCGACCATACTATCGATTCAAATAAACCTTTCAATGGAATTTTCTGAATTAAAGGTGTTTTTTTTTTTTGTTTTTTTTATACCCTCCACCATAAGATGGGGGGTATACTAATTTCGTCATTCTGATTGTAACTACTCGAAATATTCGTCTAAGACCCCATAAAGTATATATATTCTTGATCGTCGTGAAATTTTATGTCGATCTAGCCATGTCCGTCCGTCTGTCCGTCCGTCCGTCTGTCCGTCCGTCCGTCCGTCTGTCTGTCGAAAGCAAGCTAACTTCCGAAGGAGTAAAGCTAGCCGCTTGAAATTTTGCACAAATACTTCTTATTAGTGTAGGTCGGTTGGTATTGTAAATGGGCCATATCGGTCCATGTTTTGATATAGCTGCCATATAAACCGATCTTGGGTCTTGTAACGTTCCACCTTCGCGGGCCCTGCTTCTTCCGAGTGTGGCTACCTCCTTGCCGCCGGCCGTGCTCAGTCATGGGGCGGTTCTTACTCATTAGAAGCAGGCACGGAATCGTTTTCATATAAGTAAAATAAGGTAGCTCTTTGATTAGGGGATAGATGAGAAAAGGGAGATATTCAAATAGGATAGAAACAGAAAATTTTGAATGATGTCTGCAGCATTAGATGTTAATTCGCCGCATCTTCTTAAATTTCTCGCCCAACCTTGTCTAAATTACAATGTTGAGCCACGTAACCATCCTCTACTTGGTGTACTTCACTTTTCGTAAGGAAAACTAAAACTTAATAGTTCATATTGTAGGTTTGTATTTTACATTAAAACTAATAACAAAGTAACTGGATAAGTTTGGAAACAAAAAAAGTCCTGACCGTAAGTAAAATTCAAATTCTTATTTAAATTACAAAAATTATCAAAAAAATTATAGAATTAAAAACTTAATAAATGTGATGTAAAAGTTAAAACAAAATGTGTGAAAGAGCGTATACAAAAATGAAATATATAACTTGACTCACCAAATTAATCCTTAGTTGTCTCCAGGCCTGATGACTTCGGATATGCAGCCACTTGCTGAGGGTTTGAAATTACGTTATAAAAGATATTTCAAAATTGCCTAGCTCAATGAGAATTCAAGTGTTTAAAAATGTATGTAACAAAAAGAGTAAATCTAATGAAAAATGTTTGATGTGTCTAAACTAAGTTCGTATTAAGTAAAAATAGCGCAAAAAGTAGACTTAAGACGATTAAATCAGACGGTTATATTAAATAATAAAGGTATGTCTCAGGATGTTTTAAATGACGAAAAATGACGTCATAAAAAGATTATTTATAGATGTGTGATATTAAAATTAATGAGAGAAATCTCTACAATAATGTTTCGTGTCCTTGATTAGTTTTCCTTGTTTTGAAATATCTTTATATTCAATTAAAGTTTCTATATGGGTCTTCCGAACCCAGGTGGTTCGGAGGAACTTCTGACCTCCAGTCAAATTCCAAATGTCTGCTTCCTGTCGAATATCCTTTTAAGCGTCTCGAAGATATCGTAATCAAGAGGAACAAAAATATTGATTCTGGCTTCAAGATATTCCCTTCTTGCCAATCGGTCCACAAAACAATTGGACAATCGAAAATGCAGGTTTTTCACAACCTCTTCCAGATGGGAAGTCTCTACACAATTGGGAAAAGCGGGGTCACTACATGGTCTATAGTTACATTTTCCAATTCACTCACCAAAAAGACTCCGAAAAGATGAATTGAAGATTCCTTGAGCGATATTCTTTAAAATTTTCCACTAATAAAAAGCTCGCGGAACACTAAACTAACGGGTTTTAAGTAATACTAATATTTCCGGGTTCACGGTCAACACACAAATTATCAGACCAAATGAAAATTCCTGCTGCGACCAAAGCGACTGTCTTTTAGAAGTTTGAAAATTTAAATAAAAATTTCTCTATTCTCATAAAGCAAAAGAAACAGAATATGAAGAAACAAAACCCAATGCTTGCTATGCTTACAAAACCAATTGAAGAAGCAAGTGAAAAATATAAAGAAATTAAGTTCGTTAAAGAAAGTCATAGCCTAGTTAGAAAAACATTTATTTTCCATAATCAGAATCCAGAGGTTGGGAACCAACAAAAAAAACGTAGCAATGCCATAAATTACACCATGCAAAAAAAAAAAAAAAAAAAAAAATTATAAAAAATCCAAAACAAAAGGAAATTTTGTCATTCCCAAATATCCTTTAAGTGGTATATGCCCACCTTCCCATTCTCGATGTCTTCTAATTGATATTGAACATGACCAACCTTTCTCAAAACTTTCGCCCTTATCCCCACAGGAGCCAGTTTAGCATTGAAATGTCTAATTTGTGAACTTTGGGGAAAATTCCGGCGAATCACCTCTTGCCCAATTTCCAGATGTCTATCTTTGGAGCGTAAGTTATATGTCTTTTCGTTCTTCCTATAGGCAGCTTTCATTTTCTCTTGCAGTGTATCCCTTAAAATCGTAAATTTATCCATTCGCTCGATTTCACTGTCATTTTCCTTCAAAAGTTGAAGTTTTCTCAAAAGTTCAAAGTCTTTTCCATGCTTGACCATATTCTGACCAAAAATTACCTGATATGGAGTCATTCCTATTGTCTGATGGACAGTGTTGCGCAAGGCGCAATTTATGCTTGGTAAAAATTTGTCCCATAACCGATGATCTTCTCTCACATAAGACCTTAAAGCTGCATTTACAGTTCTATTTACCCGTTCGCTCGCATTGGCTTGAGGGTTGTGAACAGCTGTATATTGATGTTTTATTCCAAATTCCAAAAGTAGGTCCTCAAATTCTTTACTCCTAAATTGAGTACCATTATCAGAGACTATTACCTCTGGCACTCCATAGCAAGGAAAAATTTCATCTCGCAAGTATAAAACAATCGGCTTGGTCACTAATTTCCGCAATGGCTTAAGAAATGAAAATTTTGAAAAATGGTCTAAAACAATTAATATGCCAATATGGCCACTTTTAGTCCGGGGAAAAGGTCCAAGGATATCCACGTACAACCGTTGGAATGGCCTCTCAGTTTGCACAAACTGACCCATAGGTGGCCTTAAAACGGTTGTTGGCACTTTGCTTGTCCGGCAAATATCGCATCTCCCAATAAAGTTTCTCACATCTACGACTAGACCTGGCCAATAGAAATTCCTTCTTAATAGCTCGATAGTTTAGCAATACCGCAGTGAGATGAAAACGGTATATTATGTGCTGCATAAATGACCTGCTCACGAATTTCCGTAGGAATCAATAGCCTCCATGCTTCAGTGTCGTCGACATCACCTGACGCAAATCTGGTCCTCTTGAAAATATATTTTCCCTCCACCTTGAAATCAGGGAATGGAGATTTGAGAAGTGCATCTCGCCAGCGGCTATACTCCTCACCAAGAAAAGCGTCCGAATCCAGATCCACGGATGGCATCCTTTCAATGTTTATAGCACTAATCTCATTTTCAAATGCACGTGACAAAGCGTCCGGCACGACATTGTCCTTTCCACGTTTGTGCTCAATTGTAAAATTAAAGCCTTGCAGCCGCAAAGACCACCTCGCCAAACGTCCTGACAAATCAGTCTGTCGCATCAACCATTTAAGGCTGGCGTGGTCCGTCACCACCTTAAACTCGTGCCCCTCAATGTACGACCGGAATTTCTTCACAGCCAACACAACGGCTAAGCATTCCAACTCGGTAACTGTATAATTGCGTTGTGCCTTATTCAGTTTCTGCGACATGTAGGCTATTGGTCTCTCAACTCCATCCTTATCTTCCTGTGCCAACACAGCTCCTACACCAACACTACTGGCGTCGCATTGTAATACGAACGGCTTGGAAAAATCAGCATGAGTCAAAACTGGAGCGCTGCACAACCTTGATTTCATAAGATCAAACGATTTTTGAGCTTCTTCCGTCCACCTAAAATTCTTCTTCTTAGACAGAAGTTCTGTCAACGGAAAGGTACAAGTCGAAAAGTCGCCAATGAAACGTCGGTACCAGCCGATCATTCCCAAGAACTGGCGAAGGGTCCGAATGTTAGTTGGAGTAGGAAGTTCTGCTATTGCCTTTACCTTATCGGGATCAACCCTTAAAGCTCCATCTCCAACTATATACCCCAGGTATCGAACGTTTGCAATTGCGAAGCAGCTCTTCTTCACATTAATAGTGAGTCCTGCCTTCCTAAGCTGGGAAGCAACCTGTTGAAGATGCTGCAAATGTTCATCAAAGCTCTCTGACATAATCAAGAGATCGTCCAAATAGACGAAAACATGAGTTTTCATGTCGTAAGGTATGACAATGTCCATTAGGCGGCACATTGTTGGGGTGCATTGCACAACCCAAATGGCATTCTCTTGAATTGATAGAGTGGTCTGTTGGGAATTGTGAAAGCAGTCTTAGGTTTCGAAGCATCATCCAATCTTATCTGCCAAAAGGCATCTTTAAGATCCACTTTGGAGATAAAATGTACAGAAGGCAAACGCGATAGAATACCCTCAATGTTGGGGATTGGGTATGAATCCTTAACTGTGACAGAGTTAAGTTTCCGGCTATCAACGCAAAATCTAACCTTGTCGGGCTTGACGATCAAAACGCCTGGAGATGACCAAGGAGACTGCGGACATTCCTCTATAATTCCCAGGGAGAGCATCCGATCGATCTCAGTACACAAAATCTTCTCCCTTGCCGGTGATATCGGATAATACCTTTGCTTAATGGGTTTCGAGTCTCCCGTATCAATATGGTGCTCTACTAATTGTGTACAACCAAGACCGTCCTTCTCCGAATTCGGAAATAACCCAATGATTGCATCTAATTTCCGCCTCTGTTCCTGCGACAGATCAATATGAACTGACTCCTTCATCTCACAGCAAACCTCATTTACTTCATTACCCATAGATATGGTAATGTCAAACCTCCTCCAAAAATCTATGCCACATATTAAGTCCTGTTTTATCGTGCTGATGACTAAGAATTCAAATCTACAATCACGACCATCCATTGAAAATTCGAGATCCAAAACTCCCGACACTGGCTGTGACTGACCGTCAGCCATGCTAACCTGACCACGAGATTTTCTGAAATTCTTAGAATTTTGCACTCGTCTTGCTAAATCTCCTCCGATAACGCTCTTGTTTGCGCCGCTATCTAGTAAAGCCATGTATAATTGACCTTCAATATTTAGAGGTATAAAAGGTCTAGAGTCTGAAGTCTTGGTTACTATAGAGGCAATCTTGTATTTCCTAAATTTTCTTAGCTCTCTCCAATATTTCCGCATCCTAATTGCACTGCGTGTAACTTTGGCTGTAATAATATTTGTCTCTCCGAGTGAATTAGTTTGTCCTATTTTAGTAAAAGGAACAAATTTAGTATTATCCTGGTAAATTGTCTCATCTGGTAAGTTGTCTAAATTTCCCATTAATGATGCGGATGTCCTCTCTGCTGACGGGGGACATCCTTCCGCAAGTTTCCCGAACCATGGCACCTTGAACAAGTGGGTTTATAAGCATCCTTCAGTCCACACCCATAACAAAAGACTGTCTTATCTTTTAAACAGTCCTTGTAGATGTGCCCATTCATCCCACAATTCCAACAAACTACACTTTTATGTAGTTCCATGACATCACCATCAATGGTTCCTCTGTTCTCTTCAAATTCTCCGTCAATCTCAGCCAAATTGTCCTTCTGGCGTACCAATCTACCACTGTGTGAAACTTGAGTATCTCTAACAAATTTTTCATGCCTTCGAACTGCCTTCCGTAATTCTGATATGCGATAAATATCCAGATGTAATAGCTCGTGTCTAATCTCAGTCCGAAGATTACGTACAAGAGTCTCACAAAGCTCACTATCTGATAAAGGTGTCTGCAATTTGTCAGCCAAAGAAATTATTGTCTCATAATATTCGTCAAAGGACTCATTGGACTTTTGTTTTCTACGACGTATGTCATCCTTTATGTCGAAATCATTGTAAAAGTCTTTAAACTGTGTCTTTAGCGATTCAGATAAACCTGTCCAGGTAAAATTATTGTTTTGTCGATGGTATCTCCAATACCACTCCAAAGCTCTATTTTCAAACAATATGTGTACATTCCTACACAAAACTCCAAAATCTCCATCAAGTGTGTTGTAGGTTATCTGCACTCGATATATAAATTCGTCAATTGGCATATCCCGGTTACTGCCAGTGAACGACAGTTTCCAATTTCGAATAATATTCAAAGCCTTCTCTGGGTTATCCAAACGTACAGGAGGTCTTTCATTGCGCTCTGCCGTCTGCGCCACATAGGGTTGTGAACCTCTGCCACCGATCCCTGTTTCTAAAGTCATATTCCGAAGCATATCGCCTACTTCATTGACTATCGCAGAAGTAAGATCTCTTCGCACTTCCGAAATAGACTCGGATATCATCCGACGAACACTACTTTCATCTAACCCTATCGGGTGTCCTAACCCACCAACTGCTCCACCTTCCTGTGAGAGAGGTGCCCTATTACCATCTGCATCAGTGAAAGTACCATCGTCTTGGATGGCCACATTCTGTACATTACCAAATCTTAAATCTGGAGATGCGGAAGCCCCATTACGATCACCTTCATCTCTTCGAGTCCTAGAACTTGTTCTTTGTCCAACTGGGGAACTATGTCCGTCACCTCCCGCTCCAACAGTAGAGTTACGTCTCATCGTCCTGTCCAGACTTCGTGTAACAGGCATAACAAAAATTTACTATATAGACGTTGCAATTGAAATAACAACAAAAAAAAATCAAAAACCGAACAAAATATCTTAATATTTAATGTGAAGGAAAAATAAAAGTATATAAACAATATCTGAATTTTAACTACTCAGTGAAATAACCCAATAAGTAGAGGATGGGAAAAAAAACATCATTGTGCAATCCAAAAATACCAAAGAAACTAAACTTAACCCCTTTTATGGTATACAATCCAGACATATACGGTCCGAATAGTACAATTCCAATAAAAGCTGGAAACTTTACGAAACAAAACTTTACACTCCCACAAGTATCCGAGTAACCATTCGATATAACACCAAAAGTTAAGTCTCAATGATACCAGTCTCAATGAAATAAGGAAAGAAAAGTAGAGTAGATTTGATGTGAATTTTCAGAAAAGTATTCCAAAAAACAAAATTCATCAGAAAAGTATATGAAAATAGACAAGTTTATATAGGTCAAGATGGTATGAAAACTGCATCTGCAATAAACAAAACTCCGATGATAACCTATAGAACTTTTAGAAGAAAGAAGAAAGGAGTCTATAGATAAATAAGAGGGACCAGCGTATGATGACAATATATTGGATTTTCGAATTCTTTACAATAATCAGAAAACGTCCAGTTGCTGGGCCCCACGTTGGGCGCCATTTAATATATGTAACGTTCCACCTTCGCGGGCCCTGCTTCTTCCGAGTGTGGCTACCTCCTTGCCGCCGGCCGTGCTCAGTCATGGGGCAGTTCTTACTCATTAGAAGCAGGCACGGAATCGTTTTCATATAAGTAAAATAAGGTAGCTCTGTGATTAGGGGATAGATGAGAAAAGGGAGATATTCAAATAGGATAGAAACAGAAAATTTTGAATGATGTCTGCAGCATTAGATGTTAATTCGCCGCATCTTCTTAAATTTCTCGCCCAACCTTATCTAAATTACAATGTTGAGCCACGTAACCATCCTCTACTTGGTGTACTTCACTTTTCGTAAGGAAAACTAAAACTTAATAGTTCATATTGTAGGTTTGTATTTTACATTAAAACTAATAACAAAGTAACTGGATAAGTTTGGAAACAAAAAAAAAAGTCCTGACCGTAAGTAAAATTCAAATTCTTATTTAAATTACAAAAATTATCAAAAAAATTATAGAATTAAAAACTTAATAAATGTGATGTAAAAGTTAAAACAAAATGTGTGAAAGAGCGTATACAAAAATGAAATATATAACTTGACTCACCAAATTAATCCTTAGTTGTCTCCAGGCCTGATGACTTCGGATATGCAGCCACTTGCTGAGGGTTTGAAATTACGTTATAAAAGATATTTCAAAATTGCCTAGCTCAATGAGAATTCAAGTGTTTAAAAATGTATGTAACAAAAAGAGTAAATCTAATGAAAAATGTTTGATGTGTCTAAACTAAGTTCGTATTAAGTAAAAATAGCGCAAAAAGAAGACTTAAGACGATTAAATCAGACGGTTATATTAAATAATAAAGGTATGTCTCAGGATGTTTTAAATGACGAAAAATGACGTCATAAAAAGATTATTTAAGGATGTGTGATATTAAAATTAATGAGAGAAATCTCTACAATAATGTTTCGTGTCCTTGATTAGTTTTCCATGTTTTGAAATATCTTTATATTCAATTAAAGTTTCTATATGGGTCTTCCGAACCCAGGTGGTTCGGAGGAACTTCTGACCTCCAGTCAAATTCCAAATGTCTGCTTCCTGTCGAATATCCTTTTAAGCGTCTCGAAGATATCGTAATCAAGAGGAACAAAAATATTGATTCTGGCTTCAAGATATTCCCTTCTTGCCAATCGGTCCACAAAACAATTGGACAATCGAAAATGCAGGTTTTTCACAACCTCTTCCAGATGGGAAGTCTCTACACAATTGGGAAAAGCGGGGTCACTACATGGTCTATAGTTACATTTTCCAATTCACCCACCAAAAAGACTCCGAAAAGATGAATTGAAGATTCCTTGAGCGATATTCTTTAAAATTTTCCACTAATAAAAAGCTCGCGGAACACTAAACTAACGGGTTTTAAGTAATACTAATATTTCCGGGTTCACGGTCAACACACAAATTATCAGACCAAATGAAAATTCCTGCTGCGACCAAAGCGACTGTCTTTTAGAAGTTTGAAAATTTAAATAAAAATTTCTCTATTCTCATAAAGCAAAAGAAACAGAATATGAAGAAACAAAACCCAATGTTTGCTATGCTTACAAAACCAATTGAAGAAGCAAGTGAAAAATATAAAGAAATTAAGTTCGTTAAAGAAAGTCATAGCCTAGTTAGAAAAACATTTATTTTCCTTAATCAGAATCCAGAGGTTGGGAACCAACAAAAAAAACGTAGCAATGCCATAGTCTTGACTTCTTGAGCCTCTAGAGTGCGCAATTCTTATCCGATTGGGATGAAATTTTGCATGACGTGTTTTGTTATGATATCCAACAACTGTGCCAAGTATGGTTTAAATCGGTCCATAGCCTGATATAGCTGCCATATAAACCGATCTTGGGTCTTGACTTCTTCAGCCTCTAGAGGGCGCAATTCTAACCCGATTGGAATAAAATTTTTCACGACGTGTTTTGTAATTATATCCAACAACTGTGCTAAGTATGGTTCAAATCGGTTCATAACCTGATATAGCTGCCATATAAACCGATCTTGGGTCTTGACTTCTTGAGCCTGTAGAGTGCGCAATTTTTATCCGATTGCAATGAAATTTTGCATGACGTGTTTTGCTATGATATCCAACAACTGTGCCAAGTATGGTTCACATCGGTTTATAACCTGATATAGCTGCCATATAAACCGATCTTGGGTCTTGACTTCTTGAGCCTCTAGCGTGCGCAATTCTTATCCGATCAGAATGAAATTTTGCACGACGTGTTTCGTTATGATATCCAACAACTATGCCAAGTATGGTTCAAATCGGTTTATAACCTGATATAGCTGCCATATAAACCGATCTTGAGTCTTGACTTCTTGAGCCTCTAGAGTGCGCAATTCTTATCCGATTGAAATGAAATTTAGCACGACGTGTTTTGTTATGATATCCAACAACAGTGCCAAGTATGGTTCAAATCGGTCCATAACCTGATATAGCTACCATATAAACCGATCTTGGGTCTTGACTTCTTGACCCTCTAGAGGTCGCAATTCTTATCCGATTGGAATGGAATTTCGCACGACGTGTTTTGTTATGATATCCAACAACTGTGCCAAGTATGGTTCAAATCGGTTCATAACCTGACATAGCTGTCATAAAACAGATCTGGGGATTTGATTTCTTGAGCTTCTAGAGGGCGCAATTCCTATCCGATTTGGCTGAAATTTTGCATGACGTATTTTATTTTTACTTTCAACAACTGTGTCAAATAAGGTTCAAATCGGTTCATAACCTGATATAGCTGCCATATAAACCGCCGAACCGACTTCTTGACCCCCATGCCGAACCGACTTCTTGCCCCTAGAGGTCGCTACTATTATCCGATATGCCTGAAATTTTGTACGATGGATCCTCTCATGACCATCAACAAACGTTGTTTATTATGGTCTGAATCGGTCTATAGCCCGATACAGATCCCATATAAATCGTTCTCTCTATTTTACTTCGTGAGCCCCAATGGGCGCAATTCTTATACGAATTGGCTGAAATTTTACACAGGTCTCCAACATACAATTTAATTGTGGTCCGAACCGGACCATATCTTGATATCGTTTTAATAGCAGAGCAACTCTTTTCTTATATCCTTTTTTGCCTAAGAAGAGATGCCGGGAAAAGAACTCGACAAATGCGATCCATGGTGGAGGGTATATAAGATTCGGCCCGGCCGAACTTAGCACGCTTTTACTTGTTTTTTTTTTTTTTTGAAAAACTTTCTTAGAGATTCTAAAATCATTGCTTTAAACTTTAGTTTAAACTCAGTTATACTGGCAGGATAATATTACAATACATAACAAGTAAAAAGGCGTTAAGTTCGGCCGGGCCGAACTTTGGATACCCAACACCTCGGGTATATATATAAACCACCTTTCATCAAAATCCGGTGAATATTGCATACCTTATGTCCCACAGCAATGTATATCGAACAAGACGTAAAATAGAGATATCGATTTATATGGGAGCTGTATCGGGCTATAGACCGATTCAGATCATATAAAACACGTATGTTAATGGTCATGAGAGTATCCGTAGTACAAAATTTCAGGCAAATCGGATAATAATTGCGACCTCCAGAGGCTCAAGAAGTCAAGATCCCAGATCGGTTTATATGGCAGCTATATCAGGTTATGAACCGATTTGAACCTTTTTTGACACAGTTGTTGAAAGAAAGAATAAAATACTTCATGAACATTTTCAACCAAATCGGATAGGGATTGAGCCCTCTAGAAGCTCAAGAAGTCAAGTCCCCAGATCTGTTTATTTGACAGCTATATCAGGTTATAAACCGATTTGAACCACACTTGGCACAGTTATTGGATATCATAACAAAACACGTCATGCAAAATTTCATTCCAATCGGATAAGAATTGCGCACTCTAGAGGTTCAAGAAGACAAGACCCAAGATCTGTTTATATGGCAGCTATATCAGGTTATGGACCAATTTGAACCATACTTGGCACAGTTATTGGATATGGCCCATTTACAATACCAAATAACCTACACTAATAAGAATTATTTGTGAAAAATTTCAAGGGGCTAGCTTTACTCCTTGGGAAGTTAGCGTGCTTTTGACAGGCCGACGAACGGACGGATGGACGGACGGATGGACGGACAGACTGACGGACATGGCTAGATCGACATAAAATGTCGCGACGATCAAGAATATATATACTTTATGGAGTCTCAGACGAATATTTCAAGTAGTTACAAACAGAATGACGAAATTAGTATACCCCCCATTCTATGGTGGAGAGTATAAAAACAAGTAAAAAGGCATTAAGTTAGGCCGGGCCAAACTTTGGATACCACCACCAAATTGACGAATGATGTCGAAGAGCCTAACACAACTCACTGCCCCAAATTTCAGCAAAATCGGATAATATATGTGGCTTTTGTGGTCCTAAGACCCTAAATCGGAGGATCGGTCCATATGGCAGCTATATCCTAATCTGACCCGATCTGGGCCAAATTGACGAATGATGTCGAAGAGCTTAACACAACTCACTGTCCCAAATTTCAGCAAAATCGAATAATAAATGTGGCTTTTTTGGGCCTAAGACCCTAAATCGGCGGATCGGTCTATATGGGGGCTATATGAAGATATAGTCCGATATAGCCCAACTTCGAACTTAACCTGCTTATGGACAAAAAAAGATTCTGTGCACAGTTTCAACTCAACATCTCTATTTTTAAAGACTGTAGCGTGATTTCAACAGACAGACGGACGGACATGTCTATATCGTCTTAGATTTTTATGCTGATCAAGAATATATATATACTTTATAGGGTCGGAAATGGATATTTCGATGTGTTGCAAACGGAATGACAAAATGAATATACCCCCATCCTTCGGTGGTGGGTATAAAAAAGCAAGTAAAAAGGCGTTAAGTTCGGCGGTGCCGAACTTTGGATACCAAAATCAAAAAATTGAAAATTGCATGCCTTATGTCCCATAGCAGTTATGTCAAAATATGTTCCGATTTGGACCAAATACTAATAACTATAGTAGCTAAATCTAAATATAAACCGATCTGAACCATATACGACACGGATGTCGAAAAGAATAACATGAGTCATTCTGACAAATTTCAGTGAAATCGGATTAATAATACGCCTTTTATGGGGTCCAAGACTTTTAATCGAGATATCGGTCTACATGGCAGCTATATCCAATTCTGGACCGATTTGGGCCAAGGTGCAGAAAAATGGCGAAGAGCCTAATACAAAGCACTGTCCTAAATTCCGGCGAAATCCGACAATAAATGGCCCTTTTATGGGCCCAAAACCTTAAATCGAGAGATCGGTCTATATGGCAGCTATATTCAAATCTTGGCCGATCTGGGCCAAATTGAAGAAGAACATCGAAGAGTCTAACTAAACTCACTGTCTCAAATTTCAGCGACATCGGACAATAAATGACCTCGGATGTCGAAGAGCCTTAGACGATTCATTGTCCCAAACGTCAACAAAATCGGATAATAAATGTGGCTTTTATGGGCCTAAGACCCTTAATCGGAGGGTCGGTCTATATGGCAGCTATATCCAAAACTGCTCCGATCTGGGTCAAATTAACGAAGGATGTCGAAGGAACTAACACAACTAACTGTCCCAAATTTCAGCAAAATCGGATTGTAAATGTGGCTTTTATGGGCCTTAAACCCTTAATCGGAGGATCGGTCTTTATGGCAGCTATATCCAAATCAGGACCGATCTGAGCCTAATTGACGAAGAAGTCGAAATGCCTAGCACAACTCACTGTTCCAAAATTCAGCAAAATCGGATAAAAAATATGGCTTTTATGGGCCTAAGACCCTACATCGGCCGATCGGTCTATATGGGGGCTATATCAAGATATAGTCCATCTTTGAACTTAACCTGCTTATGGACAAAAAAAGAATCTGTGCAAAATTTCAGCTCAATATCTCTATTTTTAAAGACTGTAGCGGGATTTCAACAGACAGACGGACGGATATATCTAAATCGTCTTAGATGTTTACGCTGATCAAGAATATATATAGTTTATTGGGTTGGGAAATAAATATTTCAACATGTTGCAAACGGAATGAGAAAATGAATATACCCTCATCCTTCGGTGGTGGGTAAAAAACTATACATTTAAAGACGCCCCCATTTGTAATGTTATTTTGCGTTTTTAACTACGGTACACTTTTGTATTGTCCCGGATCACAAAAATAGTTTTATTTAAGTTAATACATGCCTGTCTTAATAAAAATACAAATATTTTGTCCAATTTCAGGTGCAAGATCGGCCAATTCGCCCATAGGGAAACCTAAATGGAATAAAATAGGATTCCGGAGATGACAAATGAAGTCGAGTGCGAGACACTGCTACCAGCGGCACAGTCTTGGAATATCATGCCGCCATTTGCGATATTATGCCACACAGATGAATCAAACCTTAATGATAGAGTCTTACCATAATAGGGTCCCGCAGGTGGAGACCCGGGCGATCACGGAATGAGTGAAATGATGCGGTGTTAACACGAAGACGTCGAGTGTGAACATCTTTACGGACAGTAAACTGGCCATCAGAGCTATAACAAACCAAGACGGTAAGGTCACGAACAGTCTTGGAGAGTAAGAAGGACATCTCTGGGGATGGCACGGTCGCATTGTTAGGGTGTTGGTCCACATCGGAGTAAGGGGGAATGAAAGAGCAGACGATTTGGCGGTGAAGGCCAGAGGGCTCTCGTCAATAAACTTGGTTAACCTGCAGCCTTTCGGGTCGACGCAGTTCGAGTTAAGGGCATGGTTAAAGAACTTTACACTGTGGACCAGCGAAACGGTCGGTAGGAGGACGAAATTCCTATGGGAAGATCCATATCATGAAAAGACGGGGCTATTACTGAAAGGAAGTAATAATGAGGTCAGTATAAATACGGTATCATAACGGAACACATAGGACTACGAGCTCACTGAGGTGCGGCAAGCGATAGCATGTGCAGGGCACGCGGGGAAGATAATGAGATGTTGGAGCATTTCCTGGCTTTCGCGGCTAACAGACACCGCCATTTAGGTGGGGACACAATACCAGACATTAACGAACTTAGGGCCGTGGTATGAAATACAATTTAGGATTTTGTTTGTATTACGGAATTCCTAATATAGATTTTCTTTTTCGAGGTTACTTTTTAATATTGAGAGCGCACAACAAGCCGTTTACTGAATTACGTGTAACCTATACACATTTTCAATAAAAACATTCTCTTAATGCCATTCATGGTATATGTGTTATTGTATGATTCAAACCAATCACTATAGATGATAGTTGCTTTCAGCCTGTGTGGTTACATTATTCAAACAAATCTTTCAATCATAAAAAACAATCGATTTACATTCTACTACCTCCTGTAGTTTGTTTTGATTGCTTTCGATTTATTTTAATCGTGATAATATTTATGCGATTGTTTGTGTGTGTGAAATGTAGGTATGTATGTGTTATGACAAAACATGATATTGTATGGACTGCATGTTATGGAAAAATTAATAAATTTATTATGTACGTGTTTAAATAATTACATGTACATTGGCCATTATTAAATTTAACACGCAAGAGTTCAGATTTATATTTTTCTGATTACTGTTCTTGTTTTTGTTTTCTTGTTCGCAATTATGTGAGTGTGTTTAACCACATTTCAGCGTTTGTACGTGTATACCATGTGTAAGCAGTCTGCTAAAAAATCAAATTAAATTTCTGACATAAGATATTATTTATTAAATTTAAGGTTTTGCATTTCCCGGATTTCCTAAGAATACCTGGGAATAGTTGTTTTTATATTTCGATACACATAAAAACTAAATGAGAGTAGTAAATAATACCGTCTACGTATGCGTCAAAGTATCACTAAATTTTGCAAATAACATTGTTTTAGATCGATTATTTTTCGTCTCTAATCGGGTATTAAACAATGTTAAAGTCTTTAAACAATGACTTCTTTTGCGTCATAAACATGTAACTTTAAACCTTGCATTGCTAAAAATGTTCTATTTGAACTGAAAGAGAACCTTTTTGGCGCTTTGGAAAGATTTCTAAGTTTGGAGGACCACATAATTCCACATAATATCGCAGCTATCTAGCTAGTTTTTAAGGGATGTGTATTTTCATAGGTACACTCATAGAAAAGGGGATGCACATTGTTAATAACCTCAAAACAGACAAGTGAAGGCGTGTTAAGTTCGGCCGGGCCGAATCTTATATACACCACACCATGGAACTCATTTTTCAAGTTCATTATGCGGTATATATTATTGTAGTAAGCAAACAAGTAAGAGCGTGCTAAGTTCGGACAAGCCGAATCTTATATACCCTCCACCATGCTTAGCATTTGTCGAGTTCTTTGCGCGGTATCTGTTTTTATTCAAACAAAGAATAATGAAAAAGAACTGTTATGGTATTGGAGCTATATTTCAGTTATGGTCTGATTCTGATAAATGAATTAAATGCTGAACATTGTAGAAGCCATTGTGTAATATTTCAGTCCATTCAGATAAGCTGTGCTGTATCAAACTATGGTTCGATTCAGACCATATTGGACACATATGTTGAGGTCATGGGACAAGTCGTTGTACAAAGTTTCTGCCAAATCGAATGAGGATTGTCCCCTCTAGAGACTCAAGAAGTTAAGATTCCAGATCGGTTTATATGGCAGCTATATCAGGTTATGAACCGATTTGAACCGTACTTAGAAAAATCATTGGAAGTAATGCCAAAACACCACGTGCAAAATTACAGCCAAATCGAATAAGAATTGCGCCCTCTAAAACTTTAAAAGATCAAGAAGCCAAGACCCATTATCGGTTTATATGGCAGCTATATCAGATTATATACCGATTAGCGCCAAATTAAGCACAGTTCTTGAAAGACATACCAAAACACAATTTAAAAAATTTCAGCCAAATCGGATGAGAATTGCGTCCTCTAGAGGCACAAGAAGTCAAGATCCCAGATCGGTTTATATGGCAGCTATATCAAGTTATGCACCGATTTTGACAATACTTAGTACAGCAGTTTGAAGTGACACCAAAACACCACGTGCAAAATTTCAATCAAATCGGATGATTGCGCGCTCTAGAGGCTCAAGAAGTCTAGACTTAAGATCGGTTCGTATAGCAGCTATATCAAAACATGGACCAATTTGGCCCTTTTAGAACCCCTACCGACTTACGCTAATAAAAAGTATTTGTGCAAAATTTCAAGTGCCCAGCTTTAGTCCATCAAAAGTTAGCGTGCTTTCGACAGACAGACGGACGAACGGACATGGCTAGATCGACTTTAAATGTCATGATGGCCAAGAATATATATACTTTATGGGGTCTTAGATGCATATTTCGAGGTGTTACAAACAGAATGACGAAATCCTATCCTATGGTCGAGGGTATAACAAAGGATAATAGATAAGAATTGTTATGCTATAGCAGCTATATAATGTAATGGACCAATTCGGGTAAAACTAAGTATGGATGTTGGAGACCATAGTAGAAAGTCATTGTGCAAAACTGCGGCCAAATCGGATAAGAATTGCGCCCTACAGGGTATCAAGAAAAATATCGGGAGATCGGTTTAAATGGGAGCTATATCAACCCTACGGGAAATGGGACATGTCCAAAACCTGTCACGGGATAGGTCCTATGATGAGGGTTTGTCGCTTGTGGTGACAATTTTTTTTATTTTTATAAGGGTTTGCCGCTTGTGGTGAAGAATCGCCACCATTCTAACACCGTAGGATAGGTCCTGGGGCAGTTCGGAAAGGATGCAAGTATTTTTAAGGGAGATAACATTAGTAAGCAAGTATATTTAACGGGTAAGCAACTTTTAACAATAATTAAGCGTCTTTGAAATAAAAATTAAGGATCATAAGTTATGACAATTGAAACTTTTCATTCCCTGTAGGATATGTGCGGTGACAGGTAACTAATTCTTCAGTTTAGTAAGGTATATTTGGTGCACATTTCCCGGAGGAAGGCTATGAGCTATATCATAACATGGGCCGATATGGCCGAAATATTTAAGCAAGATTTAAAGCACATAGCTTTACTCCATAGAAAGTAACTGTTCTTTCCACAGACAGACAGATGGATGGATAGGGCTGGATCGACTTACAATATCATAGCGATCAAAAATATTTATACTTGCTGGGACCTTAGACAAATATTTCGATAAATTACAAACGGCATTATATTAAGTTTGAACAATTGAGTGGAGCCGACGTTTTGTTATTTCGATCCGCAATTTCCTGTAACTCGTAATAGGTCTTTATTTTTGGAACAAAGCTGTAAGTCACTCAAGGATAGCTACGATAGTGGTATCCATTAGACGGTTGATGATCTACGTCTGTTTCCAGTGGAGCGCCAGATCTAGAGCCCGGGAGAAAGCTTAGAACGTACTCCAAAGACCCAACAGCTGAAACCTCGACTGGTGGAGCGGCAGCTCCAGGCTCCCCTAGCCGACTGGTCAGCAGCGACTTTTGACGTAGGCACTAGACTCTCACTAATAGGGAGAGAGACTCCATAAATTGGGCTCGAAGATTCGCTGCACAGGCTACCCCAAATACTACACGGCTAGATTCCGAAGCTCCACCGCCGTCAGCCAAAAGCTCGAAGATTCGCTACACCGGCTACCCAAACACGACACCGCTAGATTCGGAAGCTGCACTGCAGTCAGCCAAAAGGCTGCTGGCACCTGGAGGGCATTCCATGCCTAAAAGAATTTGGGCGAACAATAGTTAGATGCGTCCACGAATCTTTGCTAATGTCGGTAGGGAAAGTTTGGTAATGGCAGTTATCGACAAGGGAGAAAAACAGGCCTGCATACCTAGGAATCTTTAGAGTGGGATAGTCAATGGACTGCTATCAGTGTACTCCGATGTTCGTGCGGAATTTCCTGGGTCTCTTTCAGTTTGTGACGATGCAGGCTGGTATCGGGGTCGATACAGAATAATTGCCTTCGGGGATCAACTCTTAATTGAAATGTATCGTTGTGCGCTAAAAAAGATTGGTGATATCTGACCAGCTGCAGCACTAGATTGAGTCAAAAAGGAAGATATTCTTTATCGACGCTTGGATACCAAGGATTCCCTCAGATCCTGAATATATACTTGGAAGACTAAGGGGTTGTAATCCCACTCTTTCAACCACCGACTCGAAGATTGGTAGATTGGATGAGGTTGATGGTGACCAGAGACATGCAGTATTCGTACTAAACTACGGCTGTCCGAAGAAGTTGTATCCTACGGATTTAACAAGTTGGAACGGAAGGTCTAAAGAAGCGGTGCGGTTGGGGAATCAGAAGACTACTCAGCAGTTGTTGCTGAACACTTGCCCGAGGAATTATCGACCACATCGCATAAGTCTGCCGGATTACAGAAGACCGCACATCGCCCTGACACAATCGAGACAGGAGAGGAAGGAATCGAAACGGGCCCCGACAAGCCCTGTGTGGGTGGGTCATCCGGTTGGACTGGGCTGAAGGTGTGCGCAAGCGGGGAAGGACGGAACTTAAAAAAATACTTCGACAGCAGCAGTTAGTGAAGCCTCTAAGGAGGTATCGTCCACACTGTTCACACTCGACGTCTTCGTGTTAACACCATACAGTCCTTGTTTGCCCGGATCCCCGACTTTAAATGCAAATTTGCTTATGAATATTCCATTAAGGAACAGGAGCAAACTACTGTCCGATTCAAGTTGTATGCACAATGATAAGTGACTTCCTTTTTATAGCCGAGTCCGAACGGGGTGCCGAAGTGCGACAACTCTTTAGAAAAAACTTATTCCATGGTATAGTACCTAAAAAATGTCGCCAGCATTAGTAGGGTTTACCATGGTTGTAATTTTTATATGATGTTCTCGCCAGAATCCGAAACCCAGGCGTACAGCGTCATAGGCGGACATGCTAGCCTCTGAGCTACGGTGGTATCCGGGACCATATTATAGTCGGAAGCAGATCTCAGTTCCTGTGTTCTCTATATAGGCCCAGGCCTACACTGTCCTCTCTGATCCATTCGGATTGCTTAAAATTCCAAATGGCAATACCAGACTTCCGTCAAGCTAAGATTGTGCCGCTGGCAGAAGTGCCTTTCACTCGACTTCAAAAGTCGCCTCAGGTGTCCGATCGGAAACATATTTTATTCCTTCAAGGTTTCCAATCGTCGCCTGGACTATACCTCGATGGTGTGACCCGCACCTTTCCTCTAACATTCCCATCACTTTTAATATCAAAGCCACAGTGGCTGCCAAATATCTAGAATAGTCTCCAATGCCCTAGTGGGCGTGGTCCGCATCGCCCCGTCTAAGCCAAGACAATATGTTCTTTGAACCTACCGCAGTTTACCAAACTACTGAGGCGTACACAAGTATTGGTCTTCTGTAGAGCCTATCCTCAAATTCAGGCCCAAGATCTATGAGTCTTCTGGTTACGCTCCAGAATGTGGCACTTCCAATTCAGTTGCTCCGGTACAAGGGCTGCTTTTGGACGACCTTCACGTACTTCGCATTTGAGCGAGCGCCGGCCACGTTTCAATTCATTAACCAGTTTTTCACAATGCTATAGGATGATGCTTCATCTCCATACAAAGATTTAAGTTCATCAATGCACTCTAGTCGTGATAATCCACTTCAAAGTTGTCCGTTAGTAAATAGGAAATTAAATTTTAAGATAGCACCTTTATTTTAAAGTTTTGATTCGTTGGCTCTTATTCATTGCTAAATTTGAAAAAATCTTAAATTTCGGGATAACTGTTTTTCTGTGCAGGACAACAGATTAAGTATGATGCAGCCACTGCGTCTATGAGGCTTAAGGCGATGGGAGAGTGTTTATAAGGTCATACCATCGAATGATAATCGAAGTGACGATGAATTGGATACCTGAAACGTTGGTTGAAGACGAGTGGGAGACAATATTGACATCTTGAATTGAATCATGAATTGGCGGAACCAGGGTATTACTATCTGAAATTTATGCTGCACAGATGGATCAAAGCTGGTGGACAGAGTGGTTCAGGGGCCTACATTGTGGACTCATGGACTGAGATTTATTTCAGACGGTCCTGCAGGCGGA
The DNA here is from genome assembly GCF_963082655.1 of Stomoxys calcitrans. Classification (NCBI taxonomy): domain Eukaryota; kingdom Metazoa; phylum Arthropoda; class Insecta; order Diptera; family Muscidae; genus Stomoxys; species Stomoxys calcitrans. Next base: position 143,660,780 of record NC_081554.1, on the reverse strand, counting down.
GATCCAGGCGATCACGGAATGCTTCAGGTGCTATGTTGTTAACTGCAAGACATCGACAGTTAACTGGCTATAAAGTGATAAGGTCACTGACAGTTGTAGAGTTTAAGCCTTTCATTACCGAATTAATAGCAGCAATGACTTTCTGCTCGCAAGCAGTTAATTGGAGTGCAATGAAATACAAAAATGCAGTTTACGAGGACATATGTTGGTGGAATTGTTTGTAGCAAAATGTCATTCTGAGAGGACATTGGTAGTGAATGGAGTCATTGCAACCAAAAATTAGTTATAAGATTAAATTGGCTTAAAATTTGAATGTATGTTATTGGGGTTTAATTGGCCATATTGGTTCATATTTGGAGATAGCTCACATATTAACAGATCAGTCCACATGACTTTTTGAGCCCCTAGAGGGGCCTCAATGTACGACCGTTAAGACCCTCAGATCTAAAAATTTCTGATCATACAAATAAAATTGAACACAAATAAATTTATATTGCTGATTTATTGTTATTTTATTTCACAGATGACTGAGTGTCCAGTTATTATATTTTGAATTTTTATACCCGCCAACGGAGAGTAGAGGTAAGCATGTCCGCATATGACGCCAAACGCCTGGGTTCGAATCCTGGCGAGACCATCAGAAAAAATTTTCAGCGGTGGTTTTTCCCTCCTAATGCTGGCGACATTTGTGAGGTACTATGCCATGTAAAACTTCTCTCCAAAGAGTTGTCGCACTGCGGCTCGCCGTTCGGACTCGGCTATAAAAAGGAGGCCCCTTATCATTGATCTTAAACTTGAATCGGACTGCACTCATTGATATGTGAGAAGTTTGCCCCTGTTCCTGAGTGGAATGTTCATGGGCAAAATTTGCATTTGCATACATGCCTCCAAAGGATGGGGTATATTAATTTTGTCATTCCGTTTGCAATACATTGAAATATTCATATCCGACTCTATAAAGTATATATATTCTTGAATATATTCTTCTATTCTTTTTACTTGTTTTTCTATCATCTTAACCTAATCAGGTAAAAAGGCGTTAAGTTCGGCCGGGCCGAACATTGGATACCCACCACCTCGTGTATATACGTTAAACACCTTTCGTCATAATCCGGTGAAAAATGCATAATTTATGACCCCATAGCAGCTATATCGAAATATTGTTCATTTTTGTGGAAACAAATACTGGTCTGGGCCCAAAACCTTAAATCGAGAGATTGTTTAATGTGGCAGCTATACCCAAATCAGGACCGATATGGGCCAAATTGAAAAAGGATGTCGAATGACCTAACACAATTCAATGTCCCAAATTTCAGCATAATCGGATAATAAATTTTGCTTGGGCCTAAGACCTTAAATCGGCGGATCGGTCTATATGGGGGCTATATCAAGATATAGTCCTAGTTAGCTCATCTTCACATGTGAACAGACAGACGGACGGACATGGCTAGATCGTCTTAGACTTTTACAACGTTCAAAAATTTATATACTTTACAAGGTCGGAAATGGATATTTCGATGTGTTGCAAACGGAGTGATAAAATAAATGTACCCCCATTCTTCGGTGGTGGGTATAACAAACTTAACATTTGAAGACGCTCCTACTTATGAGGCTATTTTACGCGTTTAAATCCGGTTTACTGTTGCATTACCCCTGGGTAGATTTTCTAACTTTCAACGATACTTCAACTTTCATTAAAGATTTATGACTCTAATAACAAGACGCAAAGTTAAGGATTTATTAAATTTAAATAAAAAAATAAAAATTCCTCTATGTGAAGTAAAATAATTTTTACGAAATGTCTCCTTAAACAGTTGGAAAATTTATCATCTTTGAATTAAGTATGCTAATCTTTGGCTCGAATTTTTAAATTTTGAAACTATTCTTTCTCGATATATGTCTCATATGTACCGACCAGCCGATAGGAGCAAGAGATATAGCCCCATTGATAAGCATACCGATCGACTCAGAATCACTTTCTGATTCGATTTAGCTATGTCCGTCCTTCTGTCTGTACATCTGTCTGTAGGTCTGTCTGTCCGTCTGTCTGTCTGTCCGTCCGTGTGTTAATTTTTAATTGTGTACAAAGTACAGGTCACAGTTTTCATACGGTCGTCTTGAAATTTGGTACAGGCATTTATCTCGCCTAAAGACAAAGCCAATTCAAATTGGAAAAAATCGGTTCAGATTTGGATATAGCTCCCATATATATGTGCATCCGATTTGCAGTAATACTACAATAAAATGGTCGTTTGTAAACTGATATTTGGCAGAAAGGATTTTCTCTTGACTCTCCACATTACTGATGAATTTCATGGAAATCGGTTCAGATTTAGAAATAGCTCTCATGTATATATATCGCCCGATTATAACTTCTAGAGTCACAGCAAGCGCATTTATTGACCAATCTTTTCAAAATTTCGCACTACGCTTTCCTCGCCAACTGCCACAATATCTAAGAAGTTTGCTCGAAACCGGTTTCGATTTAGATTTAACTTCCACATATATGCTCGTCCGATTTTGAGAAATAATTTAATAAAGTTCTCATTTGTTAACCGATTCTCTCGTAATTTGGAAGGAGGGATTTTCTTATAACTTTCAACGTTACTGATTAATTTCATAGAAATTGGCCCAGATTCAAATATAGCTGCCATATATGTATATCGTCCGATGTTCACTCCAAGAACCACTGCAAGGGCATTTATTGATCAATCTTGCCAAAATTTTGCACAACGCTTTCTTCGGCGACTTCGATAATACCTGAGAAGTTTGCTTGAAATCGATTCAGAATTAGATAAAGCTCCCATACATATGTTCGTCCAATTTTGGGTAATTTGCATTAATGTTGTCAATTGTCAACCGTAGTTATAACAGTTTGAGCATACTTGCTCGAAATTTGATACGAATTGTTTAATAACCCATCTGAAAACATTGTCTGAGGTCCATCAAAATTGTTTTTTTTATACCCTCCACCATAAGATGGGGGGTATACTAATTTCGTCATTCTGATTGTAACTACTCGAAATATTCGTCTGAGACCCCATAAAGTATATATATTTTTGATCGTCGTGAAATTTTATGTCGATCTAGCCATGTCCGTCCGTCTGTCTGTCCGTCCGTCCGTCCGTCCGTCTGTCTGTCGAAAGCACGCTAACTTCCGAAGGAGTAAAGCTAGCCGCTTGAAATTTTGCACAAATACTTCTTATTAGTGTAGGTCGGTTGGTATTGTAAATGGGCCATATCGGTCCATGTTTTGATATAGCTGCCATATAAACCGATCTTGGGTCTTGACTTCTTGAGCCTCTAGAGTGCGCAATTCTTATCCGATTGGAGTGAAATTTTGCACGACGTGTTTTGCTATGATATCCAACAACTGTGCTAAGTATGGTTCAAATCGGTCCATAACCTGATATAGCTGCCATATAAACCGATCTTGGGTCTTGACTTCTTGAGCCTCTAGAGTGCGCAATTCTTATCCGATTGGAATGAAATTTTGCACGACGTGTTTTGTTATGATATCCAACAACTGTGTCAAGTATGGTTCAAATCGGTCCATAACCTGATATAGCTGCCATATAAACCGATCTTGGGTCTTGACTTCTTGAGCCTCTAGGGTGCGCAATTCTTATCCGATTGGAATGAAATTTTGCACGATGTGTTTTGTTATTATATCCAACAATTGTGCCAAGTATGGTTCAAATCGGTCCATAACCTGATATAGCTGCCATATAAACCGATCTTGGGTCTTGACTTCTTGAGCCTCTAGAGTGCGCAATTCTTATCCGATTGGAATGAAATTTTGCATGACGTGTTTTGTTATGATATCCAACAACTGTGCCAAGTATGGTTCAAATCGGTCCATAACCTTATACAGCTGTCATATAAACAGATCTGGGGACTTGACTTCTTGAGTTTCTAGAGGGCTCAATTTCTATCCGATTTGGCTGAAATTTCGCAAGACGTTTTTTATACCCTCCACCATAAGATGGGGGGTATACTAATTTCGTCATTCTGATTGTAACTACTCGAAATATTCGTCTGAGACCCCATAAAGTATATATATTTTTGATCGTCGTGAAATTTTATGTCGATCTAGCCATGTCCGTCCGTCTGTCCGTCCGTCCGTCCGTCCGTCCGTCCGTCTGTCTGTCGAAAGCACGCTAACTTCCGAAGGAGTAAAGCTAGCCGCTTGAAATTTTGCACAAATACTTCTTATTAGTGTAGGTCGGTTGGTATTGTAAATGGGCCATATCGGTCCATGTTTTGATATAGCTGCCATATAAACCGATCTTGGGTCTTGACTTCTTGAGCCTCTAGAGTGCGCAATTCTTATCCGATTGGAGTGAAATTTTGCACGACGTGTTTTGCTATGATATCCAACAACTGTGCTAAGTATGGTTCAAATCGGTCCATAACCTGATATAGCTGCCATATAAACCGATCTTGGGTCTTGACTTCTTGAGCCTCTAGAGTGCGCAATTCTTATGCGATTGGAATGAAATTTTCCACGACGTGTTTTGTTATGATATCCAACAACTGTGTCAAGTATGGTTCAAATCCGTCAATAACCTGATATAGCTGCCATATAAACCGATCTTGGGTCTTGACTTCTTGAGCCTCTAGGGTGCGCAATTCTTATCCGATTGGAATGAAATTTTGCACGAAGTGTTTTGTTATTATATCCAACAATTGTGCCAAGTATGGTTCAAATCGGTCCATAACCTGATATAGCTGCCATATAAACCGATCTTGGGTCTTGACTTCTTGAGCCTCTAGAGTGCGCAATTCTTATCCGATTGGAATGAAATTTTGCATGACGTGTTTTGTTATGATATCCAACAACTGTGCCAAGTATGGTTCAAATCGGTCCATAACCTTATATAGCTGTCATATAAACAGATCTGGGGACTTGACTTCTTGAGTTTCTAGAGGGCTCAATTTCTGTCCGATTTGGCTGAAATTTCGCAAGACGTTTTTTATTGTTACTTTCAACAACTATGTCAAATATAGTACAAGTCGGTTCATAACCTGATATAGCTGCCATATAAACCGATCTGGGATCTTGACTTCTTGAGCCTCTAGAGGTCGCAATTATTATCCGATTTGCCTGAAATTTTGTACGACGGATTCTCTCATGACCATTAACATACGTGTTTATTATGGTCTGAATTGGTCTATAGGCCGATACAGCTCCCATATAAATCGATCTCTCTATTTTATTCTTGAGCCCACAAAGGGCGCAATTCTTATTCGAATTGGCTGACATTTTACACAGGTCTCCAACATATGATTTAATTGTGGTCCGAACCGGACCATATCTTTATATCGCTCTAATAGCAGAGCAACCCTTTTCTTATATCCTTTTTTGCCTAAGAAGAGATGCCGGGAAAATAACTCGACAAATGCGATCCATGGTGGAGGGTATATAAGATTCGGCCCGGCCGAACTTAGCACGCTTTTACTTGTTTAGAATGCATTTTACTTTACAATACTCTTTCAAGGAAAAAATCGCCTTTCATATATTCGCTATAGATCGCCATAATTACTCATGTTCAATTTAAGAAAAAAACGAAAAAGTGATTTGCATACGACAGCATCACACAAAATAAAAATTAAACTGCCAAGTATAAAGGCGTTAAGATTGGCCGGGCCGAACGTTGGATACGCACTACCTCGGAAATATATGTAAACTGCCTTTCGTCAAAATCCGGTGAAAATTGCATATCTTATGCACCATCGAAGCTATATCGAAGGGCCTAACCTAACTCGCTTTCCCAAATTTAGGCGACATCGGACAGTATATGCGATTTTTATGGCGCAAAACTTTAAATCGAGAGATCGGTCTTTATGGCAGCTATATTGAAATATGGACCGATCTAGACCGAATTGAAGAAAAATGTCGAAGGGCCTAACACAACTCACTGTCCCAAATTTCGACGACATCGGACAATAAATGGGCCTTTTATGGGCCTAAACTTTAAATCGAGAGATCGGTCTATACGACAGCTATATCCAAATCTGAACTGATTTGTGCCATATTGCAGAAGTATGTCGATGGGCATAATTTAACTCACTGACTCAAATTTCGGCGACATCGGACAATAAATGCGTCTTTTATGAGCGCAAGACTTTAAATCGAGAGATCGGTCTACATGACAGCTATATCCAAATCTGGACCTATCTTAGCCAAATTGAAGAAAGATGTCGAAGGGTCTAAGACAACTTACTATCTCAAAATCCGTTAATTAATGTGGTTTTTATGGGCCTAGGACCCTTAATCAGCGGATCAGTCTATATGACAGCTATATCCAAATCTGGACCGATCTGGGCCAAATTGGAGAGAGATATCGAAGGGTCTAACACAACTCACTGTCCCAAAATTCAGCAAAATTGGATAATAATTGTGGCTTTAATGGTCCTAGGATTCTTAATCGGCGGATCGGTCTATAAGGCAGCTATATCCAAATATGGACCGATCTGGGCCAAATTGAAGAAGGATGTCGAAGGGCTTAAGGCAACTCACTGTCCTAATTTTCAGCGAAATCGGATAAAAAATGTGGCTCTTATGGGCCTAAGACCCTAAATCGGCGGATCGGGCTATATCAAGATATAGTCGGAAATTGCCCATCTTCGAACTTAACCTGCTTATGGACAAAAAAGGGATCTGTGCAAAGTTTCATCTCAATATCTCTTTTTTTAAAGACTATAGCGTGATTTCAACACACAGATGGACGGACATGGCTAGATCGTTTTAGGTTTTTGAGCTGATCAAGAATATATACGAATACCAACTCTTTCGGCAAAGCAGCCTCAATTAAGGGCGTGGGCATAAAATTACCGTGTAGCATTGTAGAAGAGTTAAACTGTCGAAAGAACGATGAAAATCCTAAGGTGGACCGGATCGGGAGAGGAGGAGGCTATTATCCAGAGGATGTAATGAAGGAGGTCAGAATGGTTTTCGGTATCATGGCGGGTTATACAGGACCACGATGAGATGCCCGGTTTTCGTGGAATACAGTATCCGGCACTTAGTTATGGGTATGATGACAAGCCTGAACCAACTTAGGGTAAAACAAGTAAAAGCGTGCTAAGTTCGGCCGGGCCGAATCTTATATACCCTCCAGCATGGATCGCATTTGTCGAGCTCTTTTCCCGGCATCTCTTCTTAGGCAAAACAGAATATAAGAAAAGATTTGCTCTGCTATTAGAGCGATATCAAGATATGGTCCGGTTTGGACCACAATTAAATTATATGTTGGAGACTGTGTAAAATGTCAGCCAATTCGAATAAGAATTGCGGCCTTTGGGGGCTCAAGAAGTAAAATAGAGAGATCGATTTATATGGGAGCTGTATCGGGCTATAGACCGATTCGGACCATAACAAATACGTATGTTAATGGTCATGAGAGAATACGTCGTACAAAATTTCAGGCAAATCGGATAATAATTGCGACCTCTACAGGCACAAGAAGTCAAGATCCCAGATCGGTTTATATGGCAGCTATGTCAAAACATGGACTGATATGGCCCATTTACAATCCCAACCGACCTACACTTATAAGAAGTAATTGTGTAAAATATCAAGCGGCTAGCTTTACTCCTTCGAAAGTTAGCGTGCTTTCGACAGACAGACGGAGGGACGGACAGACGAACGGAGGGACGGACAGACGGACGGAGGGACGGACAGACGGACGAACATGGCTAGATCGACATAAAATGTCACGACGATCAAGAATATGTATACTTTTTAGGGTCTCAGACGCATATTTCGAGGTGTTACAAACAGAATGACGAAATTAGTATACTCCCTTCCTATGGTGGAAGGTATAACAAGTAAAATCGTGCTAAGTTCGGCCGGGCCGAATCTTATATACCCTCCACCATGGATCGCATTTGTCGAGTACTTTTTCCGGCATCTCGTCTTAGGCAAAAAAGGATATAAGAAAAGAGTTGCTCTGCTATTAAAACGATATCAAGATATGGTCCGGTTCGGACCACAATTAAAATATATTTTGGAGACCTGTGTAAAATTTCAGCCAATTCGTATAAGAATTGCGCCCATTGGGGCTCACGAAGTAAAATAGAGAGAACGATTTATATGTGACCTGTATCGGGCTATAGACCGATTCAGACCATAATAAACACGTTTGTTGATGGTCATAAAAGGATCCGTCGTACAAAATTTCAGGCATATCGGATAATAATTGCGACCTGTAGGGGTCAAGAAGTCAAGATCCTAGATCGGTTTATATGGCAGCTATATCAGGTTATGAACCGATTTGAACCTTATTTGACACAGTTGTTGAAAGTAAAAATAAAATACGTAATGCAAAATTTCAGCCAAATCGGATAGGAATTGGGCCCTCTAGAAGCTCAAGAAGTCAAATCTACAGATCTGCTTATATGACAGCTATATCAGGTTATGGACCGATTTGAACCATACTTGGCACAGTTGTTGGATATCATAACGAAATACTTCGTGCAAAAATTCATTCAAATCGGATAAGAATTGTGCCCTCTAGAGGCTCAAGAAGTCAAGACCCAACATCGGTTTATATGGCAGCTATATCAGGTTATGGACCGATTTGAACTATACTTGGCACAGTTATTGGATATTATAGCAAAACACGCTATATCAAAACATGGACCGATATAGCCCATTTACAATACCAATCGACCTACACTAATAAGAAGTATTTGTGCAAAATTTCAAGTGGCTAGCTTCACTCCTTCGGAAGTTAGCGTGCTTTCGACAGACAGACGGACGGACGGACAGACGGACGGACGGACATGGCTAGATCGACATAAAATGTCGCGACGATCAAGAATATATATACTTAATGGGGTCTCAGACGAATATTTCGAGTAGTTACAAACAGAATGACAAAATTAGTATACCCCCCATCTTATGGTGGAGGGTATAAAAATTGATTATCAATTATATATGTAACTTTTTCGATTAAAGCGAGCTCTTATTTCATCGAGTATACATGTAGAAACATGGCTAGAAAACAATACAAATCATGTGAGAATACCTATCGATTAGAGTGCGTTCTATTCGTATTTGACGTACATGAAGAAAGTCTTTTGGATGCAGGAAGTGACAACACATACGTAACGCACATATCGTGTGATAGGAGCTTAACACAATTTCTCCATATAATTGTATAAGTAGTTGAAACCTTGACGGATGAAAGCGAATTGCATCGAGTATTCAGGCTCCAACAATACAACATGTTTAATTGTCCCTAATGTGAAACGTAATGCGATGGCATATTTGCCATCCTTCTCATATTAAAGCACTCTGTTCTTTGTACGTACATCGTAATTTCTCATTTGTCCTTAGAATTATTTGAATTTTTTCGTTTCAACTAACAGCGAAATCCTTTACCGTTGTACACCGTGTCATCCTCTAACACATACGTATGTGATTTTAATTGCTTTTAACGACACTCGGAAAAAATGAAAAGGTGTTAAAAAATGCCAACAACAATTTGTGTAGCATTTTCCTGTTTGTGTCAAGTCCTTGCGTTCGTTAAGCACAGTTGTCCCCGCCAACGTCTCTATTCCCAACACTGGGAAATGGCTGGTTCCTTTGTGTGTTTGTGTTGGTATGACTGTCTATCTGTTCCGACGTTTGGAATCTCATGTGGTTGTCTGTTTGTATGACAAAGTACTTTTCGTGTCCGATTACAGCTGCTATGTATCTGCATGTGTCGGCGTGGACAGGACGAGCGTACAACTACAGCATTACCAACGGAGGCAGCGTCAACAAAAAAGGACAAACAAATAAACAATCTGTACTAACACCTTCAAATGAAAACAAAAGCTTTTAAAAATACATTCGCATACCAACATGTCCACGGTTGTTAGATATACATATGTAGATCGAAGGCAGTTTTAAAATTATGGACATTGGTAGAAAAATTAAAAATTAATTATTAAAAATTAAATACAAGAAATCCTTGAGTTCTGTAAATCGAATAATTCAGTGTATTAACAATTTCGTGACGTTTACAATTATTTCTGTAACTTTATTATGAAAAGTTCAATATATACAATGTTGAAAGCATGGTAGATCATATGTAGCTGATCCAACCACTGATAAGTCACAGCAACCTATAATAACACGATTAATCGATTCTTTATACCTGTTATTGTATGACGTCGATAAATTACCAGTGCAACTTGGCACTAATATTCTATTCTGACTTGCACCCGATGGGACTAAAATAAAACACAGAAAATATACCGCACCTAGATGTTTCCAACAAAACCGGAGCTTGATCTTCTAGCTAGCTAGTAGAATAGAACTAACTACAAATTTATATGCAAAAAAAAGAAAAACAAGTAAAAGCGTGCTAAGTTCGGCCGGGCCGAATATTATATACCCTCCACCGTGGATCGCATGTGTTGAGTTCTTTTCCGGCATCTCTTCTTAGGCAAAACAAGTAAAAGCGTGCTAAGTTCGGCCGGGCCGAATCTTATATACCCTCCACCATGGATCGCATTTGTCGAGTTCTTTTCCCGGCATCTCTTCTTAGCCAAAAAAGGATATAAGAAAAGGGTTGCTCTGCTATTAAAACGATATAAAGATATGGTCCGGTTCGGACCACAATTAAATCATATGTTGGAGACCTGTGTAAAATGTCAGCCAATTCGAATAAGAATTGCGCCCTTTGTGGGCTCAAGAATAAAATAGAGAGATCGATTTATATGGGAGCTGTATCGGCCTATAGACCAATTCAGACCATAATAAACACGTATGTTAATGGTCATGAGAGACTCCGTCGTAAAAAATTTAAGGCAAATCGGATAATAATTGCGACCTCTAGAGGCTCAAGAAGTCAAGATCCCAGATCGGTTTATATGGCAGCTATATCAGGTTATGAACCGACTTGTACTATATTTGACATAGTTGTTGAAAGTAACAATAACAAGTAAAAGCGTGCTAAGTTCGGCCGGGCCGAATCTTATATACCCTCCACCATGGATCGCATTTGTCGAGTTCTTTTCCCGGCATCTCTTCTTAGGCAAAAAAGGATATAAGAAAAGGGTTGCTCTGCTATTAAAACGATATAAAGATATGGTCCGGTTCGGACCACAATTAAATCATATGTTGGAGACCTGTGTAAAATGTCAGCCAATTCGAATAAGAATTGCGCCCTTTGTGGGCTCAAGAATAAAATAGAGAGATCGATTTATATGGGAGCTGTATCGGCCTATAGACCAATTCAGACCATAATAAACACGTATGTTAATGGTCATGAGAGAATCCGTCGTACAAAATTTCAGGCAAATCGGATAATAATTGCGACCTCTAGAGGCTCAAGAAGTCAAGATCCCAGATCGGTTTATATGGCAGCTATATCAGGTTATGAACCGACTTGTACTATATTTGACATAGTTGTTGAAAGTAACAATAACAAGTAAAAGCGTGCTAAGTTCGGCCGGGCCGAATCTTATATACCCTCCACCATGGATCGCATTTGTCGAGTTCTTTTCCCGGCATCTCTTCTTAGGCAAAAAAGGATATAAGAAAAGGGTTGCTCTGCTATTAAAACGATATAAAGATATGGTCCGGTTCGGACCACAATTAAATCATATGTTGGAGACCTGTGTAAAATGTCAGCCAATTCGAATAAGAATTGCGCCCTTTGTGGGCTCAAGAATAAAATAGAGAGATCGATTTATATGGGAGCTGTATCGGCCTATAGACCAATTCAGACCATAATAAACACGTATGTTAATGGTCATGAGAGAATCCGTCGTACAAAATTTCAGGCAAATCGGATAATAATTGCGACCTCTAGAGGCTCAAGAAGTCAAGATCCCAGATCGGTTTATATGGCAGCTATATCAGGTTATGAACCGACTTGTACTATATTTGACATAGTTGTTGAAAGTAACAATAAAAAACGTCTTGCGAAATTTCAGCCAAATCGGATAGAAATTGAGCCCTCTAGAAACTCAAGAAGTCAAGTCCCCAGATCTGTTTATATGACAGCTATATAAGGTTATGGACCGATTTCAACCATACTTGGCACAGTTGTTGGATATCATAACAAAACACGTCATGCAAAATTTCATTCCAATCGGATAAGAATTGCGCACTCTAGAGGCTTAAGAAGTCAAGACCCAAGACCGGTTTATATGGCAGCTATATCAGGTTATGGACCGATTTGAACCATACTTGGCACAATTGTTGGATATAATAACAAAACACATCGTGCAAAATTTCATTCCAATCGGATAAGAATTGCGCACCCTAGAGGCTCAAGAAGTCAAGACCCAAGATCGGTTTATATGGCAGCTATATCAGGTTATGGACCGATTTGAACCATACTTGACACAGTTGTTGGATATCATAACAAAACACGTCGTGCAAAATTTCATTCCAATCGGATAAGAATTGCGCACTCTAGAGGCTCAAGAAGTCAAGACCCAAGATCGGTTTATATGGCAGCTATATCAGGTTATGGACCGATTTGAACCATACTTAGCACAGTTGTTGGATATCATAGCAAAACACGTCGTGCAAAATTTCACTCCAATCGGATAAGAATTGCGCACTCTAGAGGCTCAAGAAGTCAAGACCCAAGATCGGTTTATATGGCAGCTATATCAAAACATGGACCGATATGGCCCATTTACAATACCAACCGACCTACACTAATAAGAAGTATTTGTGCAAAATTTCAAGCGGCTAGCTTTACTCCTTCGGAAGTTAGCGTGCTTTCGACAGACAGACGGACGGACGGACGGACATGGCTAGATCGACATAAAATTTCACGACGATCAAAAATATATATACTTTATGGGGTCTCAGACGAATATTTCGAGTAGTTACAATCAGAATGACGAAATTAGTATACCCCCCATCTTATGGTGGAGGGTATAAAAATGATAAAAGAAAAGATTTGCTCTGCTATTAGAGCGATATCAAGTTATGGTCCGGTTTGAACAACAATTAAATTATATATATGCGCCCTTTGGGGACCAAGAAGTAAAATAGAGCGATCGGTTTATATGGCAGCTTTATCAGGTTATGGACCGATTTGAACCATACTTGGCACAGTTGTTGGATGTCATAACAAAATACTACGTGCCAAAATTCATTCAAATCGGATAAGAATTGCGCCCTCTAGAGGCTCAAGAAGTCAAGACCCAAGATCGGTTTATATGACAGCTATATCAGGTTATGCACCGATTTGAACCATACTTGGCACAGTTGTTGGATATCATAACAAAACACGTCGTGCAAAATTTCATCCCAATCGGATAAGAATTGCGCACTCTAGAGGCTCAAGAAGTCAAGACCCAAGATCGGTTTATATGGCAGCTTTATTAAAACATGGACCGATTTGGCCCATTTACAATACCAAACGACCTACACTAATAGGATGTATTTGTGCAAAATTTCAAGCGGCTAGCATTACTCCTTCGAAAGTTAGCGTGCTTTCGACAGACAGACGGACATGGCTAGATCGACTTAAAATGGCATGACGATCAAGAATATATATACTTTATGGGCACAATTCTCATCCGATTTGGCAGAATTTTTGTATAACGGCTTCTCTCATGACCTTCAACATACTTGTCTAATATGGTCTGAATCGATAAAAAGCTTGATACAGCTCCCATATAAACCTATCTCCCGATTTTGTTTCTTGAGCCCCTAGGCGCAATTCTTATCCGAATTCTTATCATTTATGTTCCGAATTGGAATATAATTCGATATTGCTCCAATAGCATAACAGTTCTTATTCAATATTATTTGTTTGCCTAAAAAGAGATACCGCGCATAGAACACGACAAATGCGAGCCATGGTGGAGGGTATATAAGATTCGGCCCGGCCGAACTTAGCACGCTCTTACTTGTTACATATCGGTTGGAGGCGGACCCTCCCCTTCACCCCAAAAACGCCACTCATATCCGAGAGTGGTCCGATGGGCACAATAAGGGTATCAAATGAACACAAATATGGTAATAAAATTTGAGTTCAAGTACCCAACGGAAGAACGAATTTGATATCTATTTTCAGGGCAAAGTGCCGGTGGCCGCCCCAGCCCCAGCCCCAAAACACCCTGCAAACTGTTCATATACCGGTCATGGCAATATGGGGCTCAAATTAAAGGGATTTGAATGTGCAGCACGAACTTGATATCCATATTTGAGTCGAGATGTCTGAGGTGCCATTCCTGCCCTAATGAAAACATTACCCTATGGAAGAACAATACCACCAAGAACCGAAAAGGTTTAAATTAAAAAAATTTAAACTCAATGATAAGGGAATTTTTTTTATAGCCGACGTCATAGGATATATTAACACGAATTCGATATCTGCATTCAGGACGAAGTGTCCCCACCTTAAAAAGATATTAGAGAGTTAAAGAAGGCGCGGCGGAGCGGGCCCGGTTCGGCTAGTACTGAATAAAAAGCAACTGAAAATTCCTTATTGACCTAATAGGAACATTTAGACATATACGATGTGATGTGATGTTATGTGCAATATCTTTCTGCGACTACTCAATGTCGGATACTTAATCAAATTAAGCCTATCTTTATAAGAAGGTAATGTGCGATAATTCCAGCCATTACGTCGTAAACAGAAAAGAAGAAAAATAATTTAACAGAGTGTATAGGGTTCCATAATATATGTTTAGGGTTCCATAACATGGAACAGTATTCCAGTGTACTTCATACTAAAGAAATATATAAATCTTTTGTGACAGAGGTAACATCAATTTATTTACTTCATCTCTTCAAAAACCCAAGTGAGCCATAAGTTTTGTTAACTATACTAGATTCTGTTAAAACTCAATCTGTTATCCAAGAGAATGCCGAGGTCCAAGAACGTTTCCACTCGTTGAAGTCCTCGTCCAAAAAGGGAATAATTTGTATCCAAAGGTCTAGCTCGATAAAAAGACATTTGTTAACATTTCTTAATATTGAACTGGATATGATTCATATCACACCAATTGGTATAATTATCAAGGTCAGCCCGTAAAAAGCTTGGGTTAAAGGTATCGCCAATTGAACAAAAAATTTTGATATCATTTGCGTACATTAGGACATGAGAATGGTTTATAACTTGTGGTTAGTCATTTATAAATAAAATTAGTAGAATTGGTTTAAGATGACTACCTTGTGGAACACCAGACGTTACAGAAATTTTTTTAGAAAGCACTTCCCCGAATTTCACTTTCTGATTCCGATCTGACATATAAGAACCAAACCGTTTCAGTGACCTTGAACAAAATCGTACTTTCTTAAGTTTAAGCAACAGCAAATCGTGATCGACCTTATAATAGGCTTTGCTGAAATCGGTATATATCGATCGAGTCCGTCGGTTTCCCATTTTTAAAACCGTCATTAACCAGTTAAGTTAGTACTAAAATGTTAGTAATAGTCGATCTAGACTTCCGAAAACCGTGGTGACAATCATATAAGCTGGACGAAATCTGATGCGATATCACACATCAGTCAACTTTCAAGCAGTTTACTAATAGCACACAACTTAGCAATCCCTCTATAATTAACAAGTAAAAGCGTGCTAAGTTCGGCCGGGCCGAATCTTATATACCCTCCACCATGGATCGCATTTGTCGAGTTCTTTTCCCGGCATCTCTTCTTAGCCAAAAAAGGATATAAGAAAAGGGTTGCTCTGCTATTAAAACGATATAAAGATATGGTCCGGTTCGGACCACAATTAAATCATATGTTGGAGACCTGTGTAAAATGTCAGCCAATTCGAATAAGAATTGCGCCCTTTGTGGGCTCAAGAATAAAATAGAGAGATCGATTTATATGGGAGCTGTATCGGCCTATAGACCAATTCAGACCATAATAAACACGTATGTTAATGGTCATGAGAGAATCCGTCGTACAAAATTTCAGGCAAATCGGATAATAATTGCTACCTCTAGAGGCTCAAGAAGTCAAGATCCCAGATCGGTTTATATGGCAGCTATATCAGGTTATGAACCGACTTGTACTATATTTGACATAGTTGTTGAAAGTAACAATAAAAAACGTCTTGCGAAATTTCAGCCAAATCGGATAGAAATTGAGCCCTCTAGAAACTCAAGAAGTCAAGTCCCCAGATCTGTTTATATGACAGCTATATAAGGTTATGGACCGATTTGAACCATACTTGGCACAGTTGTTGGATATCATAACAAAACACGTCATGCAAAATTTCATTCCAATCGGATAAGAATTGCGCACTCTAGAGGCTCAAGAAGTCAAGACCCAAGATCGGTTTATATGGCAGCTATATCAGGTTATGGACCGATTTGAACCATACTTGGCACAATTGTTGGATATAATAACAAAACACATCGTGCAAAATTTCATTCCAATCGGATAAGAATTGCGCACCCTAGAGGCTCAAGAAGTCAAGACCCAAGATCGGTTTATATGGCAGCTATATCAGGTTATGGACCGATTTGAACCATACTTAGCACAGTTGTTGGATATCATAGCAAAACACGTCGTGCAAAATTTCACTCCAATCGGATAAGAATTGCGCACTCTAGAGGCTCAAGAAGTCAAGACCCAAGATCGGTTTATATGGCAGCTATATCAAAACATGGACCGATATGGCCCATTTACAATACCAACCGACCTACACTAATAAGAAGTATTTGTGCAAAATTTCAAGCGGCTAGCTTTACTCCTTCGGAAGTTAGCGTGCTTTCGACAGACAGACGGACGGACGGACAGACGGACGGACAGACGGACGGACATGGCTAGATCGACATAAAATTTCACGACGATCAAAAATATATATACTTTATGGGGTCTCAGACGAATATTTCGAGTACTTACAATCAGAATGACGAAATTAGTATACCCCCCATCTTATGGTGGAGGGTATAAAAACATCGTTCTTATTGCCAGTTTTAAATAACGGTATAATATAAGACGCATTCCACATTCTTGGCACGTATCCCTGTGATATTGATTTGTTAAACGTTTTCGTCAACCGGAATCTAAGAGAGGTGGCACAATGCTTTCGTATGCTGGAAGGTATTCCATCTAGCCCAGGATTAAAACAATATTTAAGTGACTTCAGACTTTCAGAAATACTCTCTGTCGATAAAGGTGTGACATTGACAATTGATGACTCTTTGATTTTAAATGGATACTTTTTATTAAGGTAGTAGTACTCATTCGAATAAGTTGAGTCAAACCTGACCTTAGGGAGTTAGATAATGTGTTAGTCCTCCGCTTAAAAATTACAAATTTTTAAAAGATTCTGGTATTGTTTGCCAGTTTATGTCCCATGCTAGATAAGTAATTGTTGTAATTATTCGCGATATTGTATTTAGATCTAGCAAAAGCATATAATGTGAAATCAGCTGATAAACACGATTTCTTGTATTTCGTGAGAAGTATATAATTCCTATTTTTGAGTTTGGAAAGCTTGGGGGTATTCTAAGGGGGACCAGTATGATCGGGATTCAAGGTTTTGGAAACAGATTTAGAAAATCACAAAAATAAAACACTGTAAAATTCAATCAAAACATCAAGATTATCAGAATTTTGAACATTATCCCACTGTTAGGACATCAAAAGATTGTTGCATTTTATGTAATCTGTTTTAGAAAAAAAATAAACTTTTCTAATCCCATCAGATACATTGTTAGTAGGTGTAGTCGAAGGAACAAGAACATTCATGTGGCATGATGGATAAAATTTGTCTTCAGAAGATACCAAAGGGTCGAAGGAACTAGTCCAAATATCAGAAAGGTAGGAAACAAATACTAGATCCAAAAGTTTATGGCGGTAATGAAAGAGATAATTAACTTGGGACAAACCTTGATTAAACAAAAGTCTGAAATTGGAGATAGTACGTTACTATCGCTTAAACGGTTCCATAAAATGATGGTAGATCACCGAAAACAGAAAGTAAATCGGTTGGTTTCGACGAGTTAAAGACATTGAATATTACCGAAATGTGATTACCATACACTGTTGATAAAGAGTTAGGCGGAATAGAAGAGCATAAAATTATGAAATGAAAGTTCCTTACACGGATTTTCATTGCAACGAATTCAATATTATTCAAGTTTTGTAATTTGACTTGTTCTGAAGCAAACTCGACAGAGACGGCAATCACAACGCCAACTCACTGTTTATGATTCATCAATGCGATCACATCTGAATATATGATATTTCGAATAAAGAATCTCGGAATTATAAATATTTTTTTTTAACCAAAGTTATAATATCAATGTCTATGTCTATGTTGGCCAATTAAATTTTTATACCCTCCACCATAAGATGGGGGGTATACTAATTTCGTCATTCTGTTTGTAACTACTCGAAATATTCGTCTGAGACCCCATAAAGTATATATATTCTTGACCGTCGTGACATTTTATGTCGATCTAGCCATGTCCGTCCGTCTGTCCGTCCGTCCGTCAGTCCGTCCGTCCGTCTGTCTGTCGAAAGCACGCTAACTTCCGAGGGAGTAAAGCTAGCCGCTTGAAATTTTGCACAAATACTTCTTATTGGTGTAGGTCGGTTGGTATTGTAAATGGGCCATATCGGTCCATGTTTTAATATAGCTGCCATATATACCGATCTTGGGTCTTGAATTCTTGAGCCTCTAGAGTGCGCAATTCTTATCCGATTGGAATGAAATTTTGCACGACGTATTCTGTTATGATATCCAACAACTGTGCCAAGTATAGTTCAAATCGGTCCATAACCTGATATAGCTGCCATATAAACCGATCTTGGGTCTTGACTTCTTGAGACTCTAGAGTGCGCAATTCTTATCCGATTGGATTGAAATTTTGCACGACGTGTTTTGTTATTATATCCAACAACTGTGCCAAGTATGGTTCCAATCGGTTCATAACCTGATATAGCTGCCATGTAAACCGATCTTGGGTCTTGACTTCTTGAGCCTCTAGAGTGCGCAATTCTTATCCGATTGAAATGAAATTTTGCACGACGTGTTTTGTTATTATATCCAACAACTGTGCCAAGTATGGTTCAAATCGGTCCATAACCGGATATAGCTGCCATATAAACCGATCTTGGGTCTTGACTTCTTGAGCCTCTAGAGGGCGCAATTCTTATCCGAATGGAATGGAATTTCGCACGACGTGTTTTGTTATGATATCCAACAACTGTGCCAAGTATGGTTCAAATCGGTCCATAACCTGATATAGCTGCCATATAAACCGATCTTGGGTCTTGACTTCTTGAGACTCTAGCGTGCGCAATTCTTATCCGATTGAAATAAAATTTTGCACGACGTGTTTTGTTATTATATCCAACAACTGTGCCAAGTATGGTTGAAATCGGTCCATAACCTGATATAGCTGTCATATAAACAGATCTGGGGATTTAACTTCTTGAGCATTTGGAGGGCGCAATTCCTATCCGATTTGGCTGAAATTTTGCATGACGTATTTTATTTTTACTTTCAACAACTGTGTCAAATTAGGTTCAAATCGGTTCATAACCTGATATAGCTGCCATATAAACCGATCTGGGATCTTGACTTCTTGACCCCTAGAGGTCGCAATTATTATCCGATATGCCTGAAATTTTGTACGACGGATCATCTCATGACCATCAACAAACGTGTTTATTATGGTCTGAATCGGTCTATAGCCCGATACAGATCCCATATAAATCGTTCTCTCTACTTTACTTCGTGAGCCCCAATGGGCCCAATTCTTATACGAATTGGCTGAAAATTTACACAGGTCTCCAACATATAATTTAATTGTGGTCCGAACCGGACCATATCTTGATATCGTTTTAATAGCAGAGCAACTCTTTTATTATATCCTTATTTGCCTAAGAAGAGATGCCGGGAAAAGAACTCGACAAATGCGATCCATGGTGGAGGGTATATAAGATTCGGCCCGGCCGAACTTAGCACGCTTTTACTTGTTAATCTTCTAACACTTTGGTATAAAATCGATAAGTCATTTTCGAAATTGTTAGATATGAGGATTTTGGCATTTCATTTAATGTTAAATGAAATATCCTCGGGCGAAGGATCATCAGAAAAACGTTAGGCAAAAATAGCTTTCTTAAAAACAACGACTTCTAGTTGTCGTGATTCATTTGTGGTATCAGGAGAGTTAGATGACGAAAAAATTCCAAATACCCCATTTGGGCAAAACTCATGGAATTTGTTGTATTTGTAGGTGAAAATTAAAAATGTCTAGTGGAAGCCGGACTGGTTGTTTATTTAATTCATCTACCTTAATAGAAGGCATTGAATTACGTGTTGTATCCTTAGAAATTGTTTGCATACTATCCGAGCTTGAATTCTGTACGCCTTGTCGTAGGAGTTTTATTTTTTAAATTTTTCTTCCGACACATCTGAACGATTCTGGACTGCCAACAGTTCTGAAAGAATTCTAAACGATGTCTAAATGCCCTGTCGTATGTTTTTTTTTTTTTTAATTTTTCTTCCGAAAGATCGGTAAGAATTCTGAACGGTGATCAGAAAAAATTTCAGTCGTGGTTGTTCCGTGCTGGTGACAATTGTGAAGTACTATGCTATATAAAAATTCTACAGTTCGGACTCGTCTATAAAAAGCAGACTTTTAAGGGAATGTTCTTAAGCACATTTGTAATTTAAACCGTCGGAAAGCACAAGAATACTGCAAGAATTCTTTCAGAATTCGATACGACAACTTGGAAAGTACATACATACATCCGAAATCTACCATCTTGTATTCCAGAATTCGGCCAGAAATTAGTAAGACGAGCTGGAAACAAGTAAGAGCGTGCTAAGTTCGGCCGTACCCTCCATCATGAATCGCCTTTGTCGAATTCTTTGCCCGGTAGCTCTTTTTAGGCAAACAAAGAATAATGGATAAGAATTGTTATGCTATTGGAAGTAAATGGGTAATATTACAGTCCATTCGCACAAAAATTGCGCCATGTTGGAACTCAAGAATCATAATCCGGAGATCGGTATATACGGTAGCTGTACCAACGTATAGATCGATTCGGACCATACTCGACACGTATGTTGAAGGTCATGGGAGAAACCGTTGTACAAAATTTCTGCCAAATCTGATGAGGCACAAGAAGTCAAGATCCCAGATCGGTTTATATGTCCGCTGTACCAGGTTATGAACCGATTTGAACCATACATAGCACAGTTATTGGAAGTCATAGCAAAACCCCACGTGCAAAATTACAGCCAAATCGAATAAAAACTGGGCCCTCTAAAATCTGAAGAAGTCAAGACCCATGATCGGTTTGCATGGCAGCTATATCAGGT
This sequence comes from Stomoxys calcitrans, assembly GCF_963082655.1. Classification (NCBI taxonomy): domain Eukaryota; kingdom Metazoa; phylum Arthropoda; class Insecta; order Diptera; family Muscidae; genus Stomoxys; species Stomoxys calcitrans. The sequence goes on along the minus strand of NC_081554.1, from coordinate 143,639,505 downwards.
TATGAACCGATTTAAACCATACTTAGTTCATTTGTTTGAAGTGATACCAAAACACCAGGTGCAAAATTCCAGTCAAATCAGAAAAGAATTTCGCCCTCTATAGGCTCAAAAATCAAGACGCATGATCGGTTTATATGGCAGCTACATCAAAACATGGACCGATTTGGCCCAACTGATCCCAGCTGACCTACACTAATAAAAAGAATTTATGCAAAATTTTAAATGGCTAGCTTTACTCCTTCGAATGTTAGTGACGATCAATATATCAATATATATATATATATTATAGGGTGTAGGACGCATATTTCGAGGTGTTACAAACAGAAGGACGAAATTAGTATACCCCCATCCTATGGTGGAGGGTAGAAAAAAAATTCGGATTCATAAGAAATTCTTATATACTTTCGGTCTGAAATCGATATGACAAATCGCACATTCGTATTCATAAGAATTCAACATCAGAATTCGGTCAGAAGTCTTAACGGCAACTCGAAATTTTCTTCCAAATTTCCCACAATTCTCCATATATTTTTCGTTAAGAATCCGGAAAGACTTCGGAGGCGAATTCGGAAGATTTTGCCGAATTTTCGTACAGACTTCTGAAGGAATTCTGAACGTTTGGTTCACTAGGTATATACTTTATGGGGTCTTAGACGAATATTTCGAGGTGTTACAAACGGAATGACAAAATTGGTATTCTCCCCATCCTTTGTGGTGGAGTTAATTTAAATAATTTATATTAAACATTCCATTTTTATACCCACCCAGGATGGAGTATATATATAAAAAAAGTAAAAGCGTGCGGGTCGAGCCGAATCTTGGGAACCCACCGCCATGGATTCTGCTAAAAATTTATACAAAATAAATTTGGTTGTAGGGCATAATTTTATTCTATATAACAATAATATTCGTCTAAGACCACATAAAGTATATATATTCCTGATCATCATGGCATTTTAAGTCGAGCTAGCCATATCCGTCCGTCTGATTGTCTGTCAAAAGCACTCTAACTTTCGAAGGCGTAAAGCTAGCCACTTGAAATTTTGCACAAATACTTCTTAATAGCGTAGATCGGTTAAGATTGTAAATGGTTAAGGATCGGTTAAGATTGTAATGGGTTAAGATTGTAAAGCTGTATCCATGTTTTGATACAGCTGCCATATAAACCGGTCTTGGATCAGTATTTCTTGATTTGTTATAATTTCCAACAACTGTGCTAAGTATGGCTGAAATCGGTCTATAAACTGATATAGCTGCCATACAAACCGATCTGGGTCTTGATTTGCTGAGCCTCTAGAGGGCGAAATTCCTATCCGATTTGCCTGAAATTTTGCACGAAGTGTTTCGTTATAACTTCCAACAACTATGCTAAGTACTCTTCAAATTGGTCCATAACCTGATATAACTGTCATATAAATTGATCTTGAATCTTGATTCTTGAGCAACTAGAGGGCTCAATTCCTATCCAATTTGGATGAAATTTTGCATGAGGTTTTTTGTTATGACATCCAACTGTGCTAAGTATGGTTGAAATAAATCTATAACTTGATATAACTGTCATTTAAAGCAATCTGGGATCTTGACTTCTTGAACCTCTAGATGGCGCAACTAACATCCGATTTGGCAGAAATTTTGTACATCAGCTTCTCCCATGACCGGGAAAGAACTCGACAAATGCGATCTATAGTGGAGAGTAAATAAGAATCGGCCAGCCGACCTTGGCACGCTGCTACTTGTCAATTTTAAAATAGATTGTGCATATTGAAGAGGCCACCTAGTTCAATTTATTGTTTTAATACAATTCTAACTTAAACTTTTACCTATTATAAGCAGATCTAAGTTGGTAATTCAAACTCTTCCTGAATATATTTGGATTTATTTTGATGTTATGATACAAAATTGTATTAGGAACTTTCAATGCTCTAATGATTTCTGCCATTGAATGTACCTAAGGCGAAACTTTACAAATTGTCCGAGTTTTTATACCCACCACCATAGGATAGGGGGCATATTTATTTAGTCATTCCGTTTGCAACACATCGAAATATCAATTTCCGACCCTACAAAGAATATATGTATTTCAGATCGTCGTTAAATTCTAAGACGATTTAACGATGCCCGTGTGTCTGCCTGTCAGTGTGCTATAATCACTCTGCAGCCTTCAAAAATTGAGATATTGAGCTGAAATTTGGCACAGATACGTCTTTTTGCTACACGCAGGTGAAATCCTTGAACGGGCCAGATCGGATCATATTTGTATATAGCAGCCATATAGACCGATCTGCCGATAAGAGGTCTGATGCCCATAAAAGTTTTTTTTATTTCTCGATTTCGCTGAAATATAAGGCAGTGATTTTTTAAGCCTACCGACATTCTACCCAAATATGGTTCAGATCTGACTATTTTTAGATATAGCTATCATATAGACCGATCTGGCGATGAAGGGTCTGAAGCCCAAAATAGCTTTATTTATTACCTGATTTTGGTGAAATGTGAAACAGTGATTTGTTTTAAGCCTCTCGATATCCGATTTGAATATGGTTCAGATCGGACTATGTTTAAATATAGCTGCCATATAGACCGATCTGCCGATAAAGGGTCTATAACCAAAAACAAGTAAAAAGGCGTTAAGTTCGGCCGGGCCGAACTTTGGATACCCACCACCTCGGGTACGTATGTAAACCACCTTTCATAAATATTCAGTGAAAATTTCATACCTTATACTCATATACCTCATACCGATCTGAACTATATACGACACGGATGTCGAAAAGCCGAACATAAGTCACTGTGTCAAATTTCAGTGAATTCGGATTACAAATGCGCCTTTTATGGGGCCAAGACTTTAAATCGAGATATCGGTCTACATGGCAGCTATATCCAATATCTGGACCGATTTCGGCCAAGTTGCATTAACATGTCGAAGAGCCTAACATTAAGCACTGTCCCAAATTTCGGCGAAATCGGACAATAAATGCCTCTTTTATGGGCCCTAAACCTTAAATCCAGAGATCGGTGTATATGGCAGCTATATTCAAATCTGGACTGATCTGGGCAAAATTGAAGAAGGACGTCGAAGAGCCTAACCAAACTCACTGTCTCAAATTTCAGCGACATCGGACAATAAATGCATCTTTTATGGCCACAAAACCTAAAACCTAGATATCGGTCTATATGGCAGCTATATCCAAATCTGGACCGATCTGTGCGATATTGCAGAAGTATGTCAAGGGGCTTAACTTAACTCACTGTTCCAAATTTCGGGGACATCGGGCAATAAATGAGCATTTTATGGGCCCAAAATCATAAATCAAGAAATCGGTCTATATGGCAGCTATATCCAAATTTGAACCGATCTGAACCAAATTGAAGAAATATGTCAAAGGGCCTAACACATCTCACTGTCCCAAATTTCAGCAAAATCGGATAATGAATGTGGCTATTATGGGCCTTACACCATAAATCGGAGGATCGATCAATATGGCAGCTATATCCAAATCTGGACTGATCTGAGCCAAATTAACGAAGGATGTCGATTGGCCTTACACAATTCACTGCCCCAAATTTCATCAAAATCGGATAATAAATGTGGCTTTTGTGGGTCTAAGACCCTAAACCGGAGGATCGGTCTATATGGCAGCTATATCCAAATCTGAACCGATCTGGACTAAATTAAAAAAACATGTCAAAGGGCCTAAGACAACTCACTGTCCCAAATTTCAGCGAAATCGGACCATAAATGTGGCTTTTATGGGCCTTAGACCCTAAATCGGAGGATCGGTCTATATGGCAGCTATATCCAAATCTGGACCGATCTGGACCAAATTGACAAAGGACGTCGAAGGGCCTAACACAACTCACTGTCCCAAATTTCAGCGAAATCGGACCATAAATGTGGCTTTTATGGGCCTTAGACCCTAAATCGGAGGATCGGTCTATATGGCAGCTATATCCAAATCTGCACCGATCTGAGCCAAATTGACAAAGGATGTCGAAGGGCCTAACAGAACTCACTGCCCAAATTTCAACAAAATCGGATAATAAATGTGGCTTTTATGGGCCTAAGACCCTAAATCGGTGGATCGGTATATATGGGGGCTATATCAAGATATAGTCCGATATAACCCATCTTCGAACTTAACCTGCTTATGGACAAAAAAAGAATCTGTGCAAAATTTCAGCTCAATATCTCTATTTTTAAAGACTGTAGCGTGATTTCAACAGACAGACGGACAGACGGACGGACATGGCTAGATCGTCTTAGATTTTTACGCTGATCAAGAATATATATACTTTATAGGGTCGGAAATGGATATTTCGATGTGTTGCAAACGGAATGACAAAATGAATATACCCCCATCCTTCGGTGGTGGGTATAAAAATGCATTTATTACCCGACTTCGCTGAAAATTTAAACAGTGAGTTGTTTTAGGCCTCCCGACATCCGACGCAAATATGTTCGGATCGGACTATATTTAGATATAACTGCCACATTTACCGATCTGTCGATTAAGGGTCTGAGCCAATAAAAGCTGCATTTATTACCCGATTTCGCTAACATTTGAAACAGTGAGTTATTTTAAACCTTCCGATCCGATTTGCTGACGTAGGGTCTGAAGCCCATTAAAGCTTCATTAATTACGCGGATTCGCTGAAATTTGAATTAGTTAGTTGTTTTAACCCTCCCGATATCAGACCCAAATATGGTTAAAGTCGGACTATATTTAGATATAGCCGCCATATGGACCAATCTACCAATAAATGGTGTGAAGCCCGAAAAAGCTTTATATATTACCCGATTTTGTCGAAATGTGAAACAATGAGTTGTTTTTAGCCTCCCGGCATCCGATCTTAATAGCTGCCATATAGACCGATCTGCCGATTTGTGGTCTGGAACTTATAAAAGCTGCTATTATTACCCAATTTCGTTGAAATATGAATCAGTGAGTTGATTTAAGCCTCCCGTCATCTGACCTAAATATGGTAAAGATCGAACGATATTTAGATATAGCTGTGACATAGACCAATATTCCTATCAAAGGTTTGAAGCTCACAAAAGCTTAATTTATTACCCAATTTCGTTGAAATTTTGAAAAGTGAGTTGTTTTAAACCTTCCGTCATCTAATCCAAATATGAATCAGATCAGACTATATAGAGATAGCTGTCATATAGATCGATCTTCGAATTTAGGTTTCTAATCAGATTAGGTTAGGTTAGGTTAGGTTGAAAAGAGGGTGCAAATATTAATCCGACCCATGGCATACATAGGCATACACCTAAGCCAGTAATCGGGTTGTTGTGTGCTCAAAAAACTATATAATAACCTCTAAAAAAAATTTAAGTTAGGAATTCCATGCTACTTACAAAAACCTTAATTGTTTTCAATACCACTCTCCTGAGTTGGTTCATGTCTGGTATTGTGTATCCACCGAAGTGCTGATATCTGTTAGAGGCGAAAGCCGCTTGACCTTCTTGACCCCTTAAAAGCCGCAATTTTTGTTCAATTTGGCTGCCATTTTGCTGTAGTCTTTTGCTATGACTTCCAACAACTGTGCCAAGTACTGCCAAAATCAGTCTATAACCTGATATAGCTCCCATGTTAACCGGTCTCTCTTTCATCCTTGTTCGGTTTCTAGAAGCTTTATTTTTTGCTGGTTTGACAGAAGTTTAATATGTAGAATAAAATTATGCCCTACAACTTTATTTATTTTGTATACATTTTTAGCAGAATCCATGGTGGTGGGTTTCCAAGATTCGGCCCGGACGAACTTAGCACGCTTTTACTTGTTTATCTTCTAATCTTGGAGTTAGAGGCAAGGATAATACAATAATTTATAGTGTAGAGCAGCGTTCATATGTTCTCTGTACGCGTTCTTAAAATATATCCTTTGTCTGTTTGTCCTTGTCTTCTGTCGCGTCATTGGCGCAGTTAAGGCTGATAGAAAGATGATGGTGGCTAGTCTCTCATCCACCAGGGTGTTTTAGGAAAATGTGTTTTAGTCTTCGACCAAAAACAAATACACAGCCAAACTCATTTGCTCATTTAATGGCAGCTGTATCATAATGCGTCACATTTCGGTATTATTACACCTCCTCCAATTCATTAAACTTCCTATATGGCGATGACATCGGCTTTGTACTTATCTCAATATAGTTTGTACAATTTAAGTATGTATAATAGTTTTGATTTACCTCTCTTTCATTTAAGTGACAATTTGTTATATCCAAAAATCAGAGAACAAGTGAATTTCTTTCCAATTTTCTATAAAATTTTTTTCCAGCCACAAAATATAAAAACCAAAAATTTTTCTTGCCACAGTTGTCAATCTTTTTGAGTGCAATGGAAGAAATTGGGTTTCGTACTCATTTTTAAATAAAAAGTGATAAAGTTGTTACCAAAATTTATGCGTAAGAGCTAATTCTGTCATTTTTAGGCCTACAAACACATTAAAGATAAGAGCGAAAATCGTTTTCAAGCCACAAAATTTGTGGAAAATTTTTAATGTAACTTAACTCTCTACTACCGTATTCGCAAATAATAGGCCTCAAGTAGTACAAACGCTCTTCTGCAAAGGGAACTATGAAATTTTGATAACCTTCCTCGTATGATAATGGAGACTGTTTTCTACACAAACGTGGGAAAATTGTATACTTTTTACAAATTAGAAGTCACACACTTTTGCGTGCAATAGAAACCTGTAGAAGTGTATGGGAAAAAGAACAAATATCTAAAGGCCATGAAAAAAGTCGAATAAAAAAGGATTACACAAACAAACAGAGCAAAGATTGTTCAAGGAGAAAAAAGTGGAATCACGCAGCAATGGTACAACAATTCATACATACTAACAAATGGACGTTGCTTTAGCTGTAAATGCATAAAGTTCTGTCTGTCCATGTATTAAGTTAAACGCAGCAAAACCAAACAAAACCGGATGCAAAATCGACCAAGGACGAGGAAATGGTAGGAAACAAGACATTTCATACATAAGCAAACAAACTAAACGGATTTTATTTTCTGTAATAGAGTGGTTCATTTTTGTGACGGTTTCGATATACTTTAGAATTGTGTACCCCGATAAATATTTATATGTTTAAAAAAAATTTCTGTTTTCCATCTTCTACCATTAATTGAACAACAATTGAAGGACAAAATGTTAACTACCTTGAACACTTTCCCATTACATAAGCAATTTTCTGTTTCAACTTCATCCAAAAGTACCGTTATTCTTAATTTCAGTGGAAGTTTAAAATTTCTATAGAAAAAATTAATATCTACGTAGAAAAATTTCAGTTTATGGGTGACCACCATAAATGACCTATTACGGATGCTGACTGAGGAGGGATTTGAGCCCGTCTGCTACGCAGAGGATGTTAAAATATTTTTAAGGGTCAAGGATCCGAACCAGCAATGCAGAAGGGCCAAAAGGATCTTGCATATGACTGTGCTAGACCAAGGGGTCTCAATGTTTGCCTAGAGAAGACTGAAATATGGACCAATTTAACGCACCACGTTTCTTCAATAAGACGATTTCGATATCTGACAAGGTCAACTACTTAGGTGTGATTTTGGACAGGAAACTGAATTGGAAGTGTCACATTCAAGAACGTACTGAGAAGGCTCACAGATGTTGGGCACTATGTAGACGGGCCGTAGGCTCGAAATGGGGCCTGAATCTGCACTACAGGAGCGCGATTAGACCAATACTTACTTACGCCTAAGTAGTTTGGAGGACTGCTATGGAGGAAAACCATACAACAGGTTCAGAGGACAAGATGTCTTGGCATAGGCGGAGCGTTAAGGACCACGCCCAATTGGGCGCTGGAGACTATTCTAGATATACGACCCATTGACATACACATTAAGTGTGAGGAAGCCACTGTGGCTATGAGACTTAAGGCGATGGGAGAATGGATTGAGGATGAGAGCAGCTCATACCATCGGAAGAAGGGAAGAGGTTTCCGATCGGATATCTGAGATGAACCTTGAAGTCGACTGCAGGACACAGCTGCCAGTCGCACAGTCTTGGATTGACGGATCCCTAGTTTTGCCATCTGGAAGATCATGTTAAGCTGCAAAAGTGCATGTTCGACAACTAGCAGCTAACGAAAATCTGTGGAAACATATATAATACAAATTCGATCTATTTGTTTCCAGACAACACACCCAACAAATTTTGAAGCAATATGTTGGCCTTTTGTAGCAATTGAAAATTCAAAATCTTCCATAACTCAGCTATAAAGACACGAATTTTGATTGCTGAAAAATACAAATTTTTAAGGGAAAAATTCGATTTGTATAATTTTGTGACGAAAAAAACTTTAATATTGATGGATCCGGTGGTCATTTGGAACACTTTAACAAAAACATAATTGAATTGCTGGCGAATTGTGTGGACCTTCCCCTGAAACAATGATGCCTCCATGTTGAACGATTGAAAAAGGCATTTTTTAGATCAAGAAACGTACCCTTACAATAGCTGGGCCAAATCTTATAAACCGTCCACCATGGATCGCATCTGTCGAGTTCTTTGCGCAGTATATCTTTTTAGGCAAACAAAGAATAATGAATAAGGAAGGAGGAGGAGAATGAGCTATATCAAGTTATTGTCCGATTCGGAGCTCAAAATGCAAAATCGGGAGATCGGTTTATATGGGAGCTGTATCAAACTATAGATCGATTCAGACCAAATAGCTCACGTATGTTGAAGTCTATGGGAGAAGCCGTTGTACAAAGTTTGTCAATATCCCAGATCGTTATGGGCCGATTTGGACCATACTTCATCACGTGCAAAATTACAGCCTAATCGGATAAGAATTGCGCGTTCTACAAGCTCAGGAAGTCCAGACCCAAGAACGGTTTATACGGCAGCTATATCAAGCTATGAACCGATTTGAACCATACTTAGCACAGTTATTGAAATTGATACCAAAACACTATGTGACAAATTTCAGTCAAATCGGACGAGAGGCTCAAGAAGTCAAGACCCAAGATCGGTTTATATGGCAGCTATATCAAACCATGGACCGATTTGGCCCATGTACGGCCCCAACCGTCCTAACCTCAAGCGGCTAGCTTTACTTCTTCAGAAGTTAGCGTGCTTTCGACAGACAGACGGACGGACGGACATGGCTAGTTCGACTTAAAATGTCGTGACGATCAAGAATATGTATTCTTTATGGGGTCCTAGACGCATATTTCGAGGTGTTACAAACAGAATGACGAAATTAGTATACTTTTGGTGGAGGGTATAAAGTTTTACACAATGCACATATAATTATTTGTCTGGGTATGTGTGTATGGATTAAACTACACAACTTTAGATATGTCTACCAGACATGTTCCATGATATTCTGAGTATTTTCGGATATATTTAAATTTAGAAAATAATCAGAAAATCTCAAAAATTTCCTGATTAAGTATTATAACTTAGTGAATTAATTTGTAACACCCAAAAGGATGAGAGATAGACCTTTTGATAAATATACCGATTGACTCAGAATCGCTTTCCGATTCGATTTAGCAGTTTTCATCCGATCGTCTTAAAATTTGGTTCAGATTTGGATATAGCTTCCATATATATGTTTGTCCGATTTTCAGTAATAATGCAATAAAATTGTCTTTTGTTAACCGACTTTCTCGAAATTTGACAGGCGGGATTTTTGCTTGACTCTCAGTATTGCTGGTGAATTTCATGGAAATCGGATCGGATTTAGATATAGCGCTCATATATATATCGCCCGATTTTAAATTCTAGAGTCACAGCAAGCGCATTTATTGGCCTATCTTGCCAAAATTTTGCAAAACGCTTTCCTCGACGACTGCGACAGTATCTGAGGAGTTTGCTCGAAATCGGTTCAGATTTAGGTATCGCTGTCATATATATATCCATCCGATTTTGAGTAATATTGTAAACAAGTGATCATTTGTTAACCAATTCTGTCGAAAATTTGCGAAATATATGACTCTCAATATAAATTTTGAATTTCATAGAAATCGACCCAGATTTAGATATAGCTGTCATATATGTATATGGCCAGATTTTCACCCCAAGAGCCACTGCAAGCGCATTTAGTAACCAATCTTGCCAAAATTTTTCACAACGCTTTCCTCGACGACTTTTAAATTATCTGAGAAGTTTGCTCGAAATGGGTTCAGAAGTAGATATATTTTGCATGGAGTGTTCTGTTATGACTTCCAACATCCGTGTATGGATGTAGGATGTTGCAGTCCATACCCTGATATACAATAGCTGCGGTATTAACCGATCTCCTGATTTAACTTCTTAAGTCCAAGTCGGCGTAATTCTTATGCAATTTGGTTGAAATTTTGCAAATGTCGTTTTGGAATGACTTCCAACAACTGTTTCAAGTATGATCTAAATCGGTCCATAATCTGATATATCTGCCATATGAACCGATCTCTCAATTTGACTTCTTGAGCCCTTAAAAGCAATTGTTTTTGTCCGATTTGGCTGAAACTTTGCATGCGGTTTTCTGTTATGACTCCCAACATCTGTGTCAAGTACTGTACAAATCAGTCCATAAACTGATATAGCTCCCATATAAACTGGTGTCAGTTCCTAAAAGTTATAATTTTTACTGGTTTGACAGAAGTTTGGTATGTAGAATAAAATTATGCCCTTTAACCAAATTTATGGCGATAGGTTCCCAAGATTCGGGAATTAGCAAACGACAACATTATCCTATATTTTTGGATAATTTCTATTTCAAACTTTCCCAAAAAATAAAATTTTTTAGATTGTTTTAAACACCAAATAAGTTGGTTACGTAGCAAGAATTAGGCCCCAGTATTTCAGGCAATTGATATGGAACTCATACGATTAAGAGTCAAAATCTATTGGTCAATAACAAGCAGCGTTGCTTGTCGTAGAAATTTATAAGTTCTATAGGCTTTGGTCCTAGATTTGGGCACAGTGAAATATTTTTTAAGAATGTTCCAAATTTTCTATAAGAATTTTTGATGTACTTGCAAAAAAATTCAATTGCAATGAATAGATTTTACGAATAATAATTTTTTCAAACGTTATGTACGCAAAACTTAAATGAAATTTGAAGTGTCTAATTCCATGCTTACAAAAACATCAAACTTTAGGCAAAGAAATGTTTTAAAATTGAAAAAATTTTTGTAAAATCCTAATAGTCAGCAGACTTTTTCTATGAGAACAATTTTAATATTGCACTTACGTTCACCGCTATGACATTTAACATCAATTAGTGGTCATCTTAGGCTAGTTGAATCAAAGAGAGAATTTCTAGAGAATTTGCTTTTCGAAAATATGTATTTGAAAATAATTTTCTTTTTCAAAATAACCATTTTTGAGGAGGCTATGAAAAATATATGCGTTGACGAAAACAAATCAAATAAAATTTAACATGTAAAAACGTGCTAAGGTCGGCCGGACCGAATCTTATATACCCTCCACAACGGATCGCATTTGTCGAGCTCTTGCCACGGTATCTCTTTTTAAGCAAACAAAGGATCAAAGAAAAGTACTGCTATGTTATTGTAACAATATCATGTTATGGTTCAGTTTTGACCATAATTGAACTGAATATTCGAGACCATAGTAGTCATTGTGTAAAATTTCAGCTAAATCTAGTAAGAATAGCGCACTTTAGGGGCTGAAGATGTAAAATAGGGAGATCGGTTTATAGGGTAGCTGAATTAGGCTATAAACCTATTCATGCCATATTCTACACGTATGTTAAAGGTCATGAGAGAAACCATTGTAAAAAATTTCAGCCAAATCGGATAATACTTGCGCCCCCTAAGAGGCCTAAGAAATCAAGATCCCAGATCGGCTTATATGGCAGCTATATCAGGTTATGGATCGATTTGAACTATTCTAAACACAGTTGTTGGAAGTTAAAACAAAACATGTAATGCAAAATTCCTGCTCAGTCGGATAATAATTGCGCCCTTTAGTGGATCAAGAAGTCATGACCTCAGATCGGTTTTTTATGCCAGCTATACCAGGTTATGAACCGATTTGAACCATTCTTGATACAGTTGTTGGAAGTCATAACAAAACAGTTATATCAAAATATGTTCCGATTTAGACCAAATACATATAAGTACAAGTCATTGTTTAATTGTGTATAACAAAATGTTGGTCTTTTAAGTTGCTTTATATAAAAATAAACCGATCTGAGCTACATACGACACGGATTTTGAATAGCCTAACATAAGTCACTGTGTCAAATTTCAGTGAAATCGGATTATAAATGTACCTTTTATGGACCCAAAACCTTATATCGAGAGATCGGTTCATATGGCAGCTATATTCAAATCTGGACTGATCTGGGCCGTATTGCAGAAGAAAGTCGAAGGGCTTAACCTTACTCACTGTCCTGAATTTCGGCGATATCGGACAATAAATTCACTTTTTATGGGCCCAAAACCTGTAATAGAGAGATCGGTCTATATGGCAGCTATATCCAAATCTTAACCGATCTGTAGCATATTGCAGGATAATGTCGAGGGGCTTAACTTAACTCACTGTCCCAAATTTCGGCGACATCGGACAATAAATGAGCATTTTATGGGCCTAAAACCTGAAATCGAGAGATCGGTCTATATGGCAGCTATATCGAAAACTGGACCGATCTGTACCAAATTGATGAGGGATATCAGAGGGCTTCACACAATTTACTGTCCCAAATTTTAGCAAATTCTGATAATAATTGTGGCTTTTATAGGCCTAAGACCCTAAATCGGAGGATCGGTCTATATGACAACTATATCCAAATCTGGATCGATCTGAGCCGAATTGACGAAGGATGTCGAAGAGCCTAACACAACTCACTGTCCCAAATTTCAGCAAAATCGGATAATAAATGTGGCTTTTATGGGCCTAAGACCCTAAATGGGAGGATCGGTCTATATGACAACTATATCCAAATCTGGATCGATCTGAGCCGAATTGACGAAGGATGTCGAAGAGCCTAACACAACTCATTGTCCCAAATTTCAGCAAAATCGGATAATAAATGTGGCTTTTATGGGCCTAAGACCCTAAATCGGAGGATCGGTCTATATGGCAGCTATATCCAAGTCTGGACCGATCTGAACCAAATTAACGAAGGATGTTGAGGGGCCGAACACAACTCACTGTCCCGAATTTCAGCAAAATCGGATAATAAATGTGGCTTTTATGGGCCTAAGACCCTAAATCGGAGGATCGGTCTATATGGCAGCTATATGCCAATCTGAACCGATCTGAGCCAAATTGACGAAGGATGTCGAAGGGCCTTACACAACTCACTGTCCCAAATTTCAGCAAAATCGGATAACAAATGTGGCTTTTATGGGCCCAAAACCCTAAATAGGAGGATCGGTCTATATGGCAGCTATATCCAAATCTGGACCGATCAAAATCGGATAATAAATGTGGCTTTTATGGGCCTAAGACCCTAAATCGGCGGATCGGTCTATATAGGGGCTATGTGAAGATATAGTCCGATATTACCCATCTTCGAACTTAACCTGCTTATGGACAAAAAAAGAACCTGTGCAAAATTTCAGCTCAGTATCTCTATTTTTAAAGACTGTAGCGTGATTTAAACAGACAGACGGACGGACATGTCTAGATCGTCTTAGATTTTTACGCTGATCAAGAATATATATACTTTATAGGGTCGGAAATGAATATTTCGATGTGTTGCAAACGGAATGACAAAATGAATATACCCCCATCCTTCGGTGATGGGTACAAACATAAGCCCAAATGGGAGATCCGAGCTTTGCGTTTTGAAAACAAAAGTTCATCCAATTCGGATAATAATTAGAGGCTCAAGAAGTTAAGATCACAGGTCGGTTTATATGGCAGCTGTATCAATTAATGAATCTATGGTCGGTTTATATGGCAGCTATATCCAAACATGGACCGATAAAGCCCAGCCCAATCCCAACCGACCTACACTTATAAGAAGTATTTGTACATAACTTTAAGCTCCCAGCTTGACTCCTTCAAAAGTTAGCGTGTTTTCGACATACAGAACGATAGGCGGACGGTCATGGCTAGACCGACTTAAGGTTGCCCAAAAAGTAATTGCGGATTTTTTAAAAGAAAGTAAATGCATTTTTAATAAAACTTAGAATGAACTTTAATCAAATATACTTTTTTACACTTTTTTCTAAAGCAAGCTAATAGTAACAGCTGATAACTGACAGAAGAAAGAATGCAATTACAGAGTCACAAGCTGTGAAAAAATTTGTCAACGCCGACTATATGAAAAATCTGAAATTACTTTTTGGGCTACCCAATATATACTTTATGGGGTCTCAGACTAATATTTCGGGTAGTTACAAAAACAATGACGAAATTAGTATAACCCCATCCTATGGTGGAGGGTATAATAATATGTTTAAAATTGGTATAACGTCAATGGAAAACGATATAAAATTTCATTCGATCCGAAATCGCACTCTATCATGTACGCGATATTTCCGCCCCTGATCTGACTTTATGAAATCTTATTAAAGTAAAGAAAGTTTCATTAATTAAGATATAATAGACAATCTATTGTTAGCCAACACATATAAGTCATTACATTTACACAATGTTAGGCAGGCAAAATGCTAGTAATATACATAGATCTAAAGCAAGCCATAAATGTTAAAGACAATCTTTCCAATCCATGTCAGCTAGGAATAAAGTAGAATAAACGAATGAGGCATAAACACAATGCATAGACTTCACTATAGAACATTGGTCATTTTGCTTACATGCAATAGCTTTTACTCCCACTCTCACATGTATTTGCCAACAAATGCCTTTCCAGGGATTTGGCTTTGATTTCGTATCCTTTGCCATGTAGAACTTCTGCTTGCAAGCGTAATACAAACATGTTAGCCGCAATCGATGAAATGCCAAAGGATGGTCATAATAGTTCCTTTCACAATTCAAATTTAAAAATTTGAAATGCTTTTCCGTTTCCTATTTGGCTTACCGCTGCCAGTGTTTCTTCTGTCCTCCTAGCAGACGGATGGTTATAGTTGCCCCTTATAAATCTTTTGTTTTATTTATTTGACGTTTTTATTATAGCCTGCCTTCTTTGCTTTTTTATACCCACCACTATACGATGAGGGTATACAAATCTAGTCATTGCGTTTGTAACACCTCAAAACATTTGTCTAAGACCCCATAATGTATATATATTCTTGATTGTCTCGACGTTCTGAGTCGATCTAGCCATGGCCGTCAGTCTGTCGAAATCACGATAGCGGTCGAACACGTAAAGCTAGCTACTTAAAATTTTGGAAAATGCAAATTTGCGCATGAATATTCCATTGAGGAACTGGGGCAAATTCTCACAAATAAATGAGTGCTGTCCGATTCAATTTTAAGCACAATTATCCTCCTCCTACCTACCTCCTTCTGTCCTTCCGTCCGTCTGTCTGTCGAAAGCACGCTAACTTCCGGAGAAGAACAGCTAGCCGCTTGAAATTTTGCAGAAATACTTCTTATAAGTGTAGGTCGGTTGGTATTTTAAATGGGCCATATTGGTCCATGTTTTGATATAGCTGACATAAAAACCGATCTTGGGTCTTGACTTCTAGAGCCTCTAGAGTGCGCACTTCTTATCCGATTGGAATGACATTTTGCACGATTTGTTTTGTTATTATATCCACCAATTGTGCCAAGTATGGCTCAAATCGGTCCATAAGCTGATATAGCTGCCATATAAACTCATCTTGGGTCTTGACTTCTTGAGCCTCTAGAGTGTGCAATTCTTCTCGGATTTGAATGAAATTTTGCACGACTTGTTTTGTTATGATATCCAACAACTGTGCCGAGTATGGTTCAAATCGGACCATAACCTGATATAGCTGCCATATAAACTCATCTTGGATGTTGACTTCTTGAGCCTCTAGAGTGCGCAATTCTTATCCGATTGGAATGAACTTTTCACGACGTGCTTTGTTATGATATCCCACAACTGTGCTAAGTATGGTTCAAATCGGTCTATAACGTGATATAGCTGTCATATAAACCGATCTTGGGTCTTGACTTCTTGAGCTTCTAGAGGGCGCAATTCCTATCCGATTTGGCTGAAATTTTGCATGACGTATTTTATTCTTTTTTCCAACAACTGTGTCAAATATGGTTCTAATCGGTTCAGAACCTGATATAGCTGCCATATAAACCGATCTGGGATCTTGACTTCTTGAGCCTCTAGAGGTCGCAATTATTATCCGATTTGCCAGAAATTTTGTATGACGGATCCTCTTATGACCATCAACATTCGTGTTTATTATGGTCTGCATCGGTCTATAGTCTGATACAGCTCCCATATAAATCGCTCTCTCTAGTTTACTTCTTGAGCCCCTAAAGGGCTCAATTGTTATTCGAATTGGCTGACATTTTACACATATAATTTAATTGTGGTCTAAACCGGACCATATCTTGATACCGCTCTAACATCAGAGCAAATCTTTTCTTATATCCTTTTTTGCCTAAGAAGAAATGCCGGGAAAAAAACTCGACAATTGCGACCCATGGTGGAGGGTATATAAGATTCGGCCTGGCCGAATTTAGCACGCTTTTACTTGTTGTTATATTAATTTTTAGCAGAATCCATGCTAGTGGGTTCTGAAGATTCGGCGCGGCCAAACTTAGCACGCTTTTATTTGTTTTATATTTTCTTTGCCATAAGCGACGAAGTTAGCAGAACAAGTTTTGTAGCTGTTAAGGAATGCTTTGAATCCATACTCGTTGCATCATTGCAATTGATTGTGGAGTGGATTCAACATGTGAGTGCGACTATTCTATCTCCGGGTTATTGCTGTGGAAATTGCGTCTGCGGTTTACCATAAATTCATTTCTGTTACTTACATATACTTGCATACATATATTTACTTTCTTGGAGATTTATGTCATACGTTCTGATAAATTATGAGAACCACTACAGCAGAACACGTGAATCATTCGTAAGCAGAACATTTATAGGGAATATTCTATGATTATGTTTCTGTGTGCTGAATGATGTTATGCGGTTTCTATATTAAAATTTTCTTAATGTAAAGACTTACATATGTGATTTAAAATATCTTGCGAATAAAATCAAAAGTAAAATTTCAATTCAAATGATTTCAAATAGAAATGGACATGGCTTATGATGATGAGTTTCGATTGGCAAGACGATCATGAATATATATTACCACAGATCTCTGATATGTAATGTTGTTGCTTTCAAATGCATAAATTTTACTGATGAGTTCTTTTTTAAGCTCTTCTTATTTTGCATTTACACCGCAATAGACAACATGAAAGCTGTCACACTAAAAATTAGAGATAGTACAGAGCGAATGGTCCACTCTGTATTCGTTGACATTTTGTTGTGGTGCGAAGCATGGAATTAGAAATTTTAGAAAAAATTTAAACCCCAACCTCACCGCCAAAAATCGTACGCTTGATCCTGAAAAAATATCATTTTATACTTTTAAATGTCTTTTATTTGATCGGTCTGTGTACCTGTTTTTAAATGATCGGTCTGTGTACCTGTTTTTAAAGGGTTTTTGGGGAATACTGGCCCCCACGTCTAAGACACAACTTTAAATACCATATTCGTATTCTACTCACCAATAACGTCCATTTGAGTCCCATATTGCCATTATAGGCCAAAACGGCTGTTTAAAGGGGAGTTTATGGTATATATAAAATACTTCATTTCAGTCCGATATTCTCATGATGTCTGATTTAGTGGTGTTTTCGGGGGAGAGGTGGTCCCCCAGATACTTGGCCCTGAAAAAATATCGGCATCGTGCTCTTCTCTCAAATACCAATTATATTACCATTGGCTTAAGAGGAGTTTACAGGTTGAGGCGATCCCCAAACACATGGCCCCAAAATAGGTTATCAAATTCGTTTTCTAATCTAAAATACCTTTCATTTGAGCCACATATTGGCATGGTCGAACAATTTTTTCCCTTTGGAGGTGTTTTGGGAAAGGGATAATGCCCTTATTACATGGTCCTACATTTGGATATCAAATTCATATTCTACTCCCAAATACCTTCATTTGAGCCCCATATTGCGGTGGTCACTAAAAAATTGCTGCTTGTGGGGTATTTTGGAAAAGGGGTAAATTGGTCCCGAAAATGAGTATCAATTCTTGTCCTTTCCCCCCAATACCCTTCATTTAAGTTCATTTTTCATGGTCGGTAAATATGCCCGATATAGGGGTGTTTTGGGGAGTGGGGTGGTCCCCCTAAGCCTTGAAAATATATCAGCACCGTGCTTTATTCTTATATATATATATACATATCATTTATTTGAACCCCATATTGCCATTGCCCTCAAAATTGGATATCAAATTCGTTTTCTAAACTCATTTAAACTCCTTATTGCAAAAGTCAGCATATATATCCGGTTTGGGGTATTGGCCCTAAAAACTATGAATATTTAGTTCCACTCTCTTTAAGACCCAAATTCTCTTGGTGAGCAAATACGTCCTATTTGGGGGTTGTTATGCTGGTGGGACATCCTCTAGACAGTTGGTTCCTAATGTTGATATCAGATACGTGGTCTACTCCCACTTACCTTTAATTTGAGCCCCATATTTTCGTAGTCGGCAAACATGACCTGCTTGGGGGGTGTTTTGGGGGATGGGCGGTCACTCAGTGAGTTGGCCTAAAAAATATATATCAGATTCGTGTTCCACTTTAAAAACCCTCTTATTTGAGCCCCATATTGCAATAGTCAGAAAATACTTACTATTTGGGTGGTGTTGTGAGGGTGGGGTGGCACATTTCCCGAATATTGATATCAAAGTAGTGCTTTACTCCCAAAGACCTTTCATTTGAGCCCCATATTGCTGTGGTCGTAAATTTGTATCCTTTGGGGGATGTTTTGGTTCCATATTTGGATATCAGATTCGTATTCTACATTCAAATACCTTTAATTTAAGCCCCATATTCCCATGGTCAGTAAATAAGTCCTGTTTGGGGAGTGTTTTGGGGGTGGATCCCCAGATATGTGGTCCCACATTTGGAAATCAGATTCGTATTCTACTCGCAAACACCTTTCATTTGAGTCCCATATTGCCATGGTCGGTAAATATGTCCGATTTAAGGGTGTTTTGGGGCTTGGGGTGGTCCCCCAAGCACTTGGTCCGACAATTGGATATCAGATACGTTTTCTTATACTAAATAACTTTTATTTGAGTCCCATATTGTCGTGATTGGTCTAAATATATGTTTGGTAGGTTTTAGGGAGGGGCAGCCCCCTAGGTATCGCATCCGAAATGTGGATACCAAATTTTTATTTGTAGGTTACTATATAAGAGCACACAAAATTTCGCTTAAATCGCACCACCCATCTCCGAGATCTGGCGTTTCTTAAAATTAGGGTAGGGGGAGGGTCCGCCCCCCTCCAGATATCATAAAATGTAGTACCCTATTTTAACCATTGGATCATTATGCGCCATCAGTAAAAATATCAAGAAAATCTGTTCAGCCGTTTGTGAGTCTATAAGGAGCACACAAACAAACAAATACAAATTGATTTTTATACCTTCCACCATAGGATGGGGGTACACTAATTTCGTCATTCTGTTTGTAACTATTCGAAAGAAAAGAAAATTTTGTTTTGAAGGAAAATTTTGCTTTGAAGGAAAATTTTGTTTTGTAAAAGAAGGCGCAGCGGAGCGGGCCCGGTCCAGCTAATTAATAATAATAATAATCAACTCAGAATGAAGATTACTTTATTTCGGCTCTCCAATAGGTGTGCGCACTCGTTGACAAACGAAAATTTTACTTGTCTCTGCCACTGAACCACTAGATTAGAAAAAATGTAACGAGTGGTGAGACAATAACAAAAGAAACGTTCGAGCAGGAAAGGGATGAGTTAGTGGACCTCTAGTACTATATATGTGCCAATAGTGATGAGCATATACCCAAATTAATAATAGGTCAAAGTTTTTTTTAAAAACAAAATTTCAATAAAATTTGGGATACTAACAAAATTTCAATGGCATTTTTTTTAAACAAAATTTCAATACCATATTTTTATGAAAATTTCTCGAAAGACAAGCATTTAACAAAATTTTCTCTTAAGTCTTAAATTAAAAAATTGATACCTAATATTGATATAGGTCATTGGGGATTGGAAAAGGGTCATATCTGTTCAGATTTAGATATAGCTCCCATACTAAGCGATATCCCGATTTGTCTTCCTAATGACTATGCCAGTACGGTTCAAATCTGTCAATAACCTGATATAGCACCCATCTCCCGATTTGATTTTTTGAGACGTGGTGTTCGGTTAAGACTTCTAACAACTGCGTCAAGTACGTTTAGAATCATGACCTGATATAGCTCCCATGTAAACCGATCTCCCAATTTGATTTCTTGAGCCTTACAAGCCGCAATTTTTATATAGCTCACATAAAAACCGATCTCCCTATTTGAAATCTTGATCCCTTACAAGCCGCATTTACTGTCCGATTTGGTTGAAATTGAGCATGCAGTGCTTTGTTATAACTTTCAACAACTGTGCCTAGTAGGGTCCAGATAAGTCTGTAACTTGATACAGCTCCTATATAAGCCGGTGTATCGATCATCCTTGTTCGGTTCCTAGAAGCTTTAATTTTTGTTGATTTGACAGAAGTTTGGTATGTAGAATGAAATTATGCCTTCAAATAAATTTATTTTCATTTTTCAGATTTTTATACAGCGAGAGCCGTTGCCGCTGTCTAGCGTCCGAAGCCATCAATACTACTTCCTACAGATGCACCGAATCATGTGATTCATGGCAGTAGTGTAATTGTCGCAGACAAAAAATATGTCATTACACGAAAACACATGCATTGGGAAAAATACAGCTAATAAATAGGGTTGTCGAGCGTGGTTAATGTGGTATTTGTATCAGAGAAGCGTTTTTGCAATAAATACGATACAAATGCAACGTAGAAACGTACGGCCCTTGAAGCTACCACACCTAATATGGTTGAAAAGTCTACCAACCAAAGAAGAAACGCGTCCCATATTATTGTAAAGGGTGATTTTTTTGAGGTTAGGATTTTCATGCATTAGTATTTGACAGATCACGTGGGATTTCAGACATGGTGTCAAAGAGAAAGATGCTCAGTATGCTTTGACATTTCATCATGAATAGACTTACTAACGAGCAACGCTTGCAAATCATTGAATTTTATTACCAAAATCAGTGTTCGGTTCGAAATGTGTTCATTCACCGTAATGTTGCGTCCAACAGCATCTTTGAAAAAATACGGTCCAATGATTCCACCAGCGTACAAACCACACCAAACAGTGCATTTTTCGGGATGCATGGGCAGTTCTTGAACGGCTTCTGGTTGCTCTTCACTCCAAATGCGGCAATTTTGCTTATTTACGTAGCCATTCAACCAGAAATGAGCCTCATCGCTGAACAAAATTTGTCGATAAAAAAGCGGATTTTCTGCCAACTTTTCTAGGGCCCATTCACTGAAAATGATTTGCAAGCGTTGCTCGTTAGTAAGTCTATTCATGATGAAATGTCAAAGCATACTGAGCATCTTTCTCTTTGACACCATGTCCCAAATCCCACGTGATCTGTCAAATACTAATGCATGAAAATCCTAACCTCAAAAAAATCACCCTTTAGTTAGTATGTTGCGATCTCTGAATTTACTTTTCCATTTGCATAGAAAATCTCCGATCATTGAGCTCGCATAGAAAGACAAATATACATAAATTTATTTTGTACAAATTTTTAGCACAATCCCAAGATTCGGCCGGCACAACTTACCACGCTTTTACTTGTTCATTTTTATGCATAAAATAAATACACATGATGGCTCCTTAAATTTGCTAAAATTTTCGCAGAGAAATGCTTTTGTAATATAACAATTTCACGAATAAAGATTTTCTTAGGGGTTGTAGTGGCGCATGTCGATGTACCCAATATGAATATATTTCTTGGAATTGGCCCGCCTGATAATAGATATGGACATTCCTGTTTTTTTTCCAACCCCAACGCGAGTTAACATACAATGTGGATGCTAGAGTATTTTTGTTGTTGTGATTGCTTGTCTCATGTTGTTCCCTTATTGGAACATGTTTGGAGCTTTGCCTATGCTGTTTTTCTTCTTCTTCTTCCTTGTAGCACTGTTACAGTTGGATTCACTTACATTGACCGCTGTTGATGATTCAAAGCTTAGTGTGATCATGTGTTATAATCACTTAGCTAACAGAGACGCATCATAGGCGGTAGCCTAGGGGAAGCGTTACAGCCTACGAACCGGTGAGCGTGAGTTCGAATACCGGCAGCAGTGTTTCTTTATACATTTATATTTTTTATTTATTTATTTTTTTTTTTTGTTTGTTTCATTTCATTTGTTTTCTTTTTTTTTGATCATTTGATCACATCAAAGTTCAAATGAGTTGTTTAATTTTTTTTCCTTTTGGTTTTCTTTTTTTTGACAACTATTGGATAAGGTGGAAAATGGTTTTGGTTGTTAACATCCACACATATAAGTCCGACCAAATCATAGGTTTAGAGCACTTTGTCTCCATATTGAAAAGTTGCTATAATTTCCCCTTAGCCATAGTGGTGAATGTTAACTTCTTTTCTATGTTCTTTGTAGCTTTTCTTTCGCATTGGAGTTCCCATACACTCACAAATGGATTATTATTGTATTTGTGGCATGTATGTAAAAGAAGACATTTTTGGTTTTGAGAATTTTAATTTGTGGTAGTAATTCAGCAATTTGCCCCATTGTTTAGGTCAAGGCTACAAAAGGTGGTAGCAGACTGATTTGAGATCCATTTTGCTCCAACCTTGCAACCGTGTGCACCCAAAAGTTTAAGTTTTTGTGTCGTAAAGGACTTGAGATTCTTTAAAAGTGTAAAAGCGTTGTCCTTGCTTTAGTAAAAAAGGGATTAAAAATTTTTTTTTGTTGGTGGCAGTTCTCCTCAATTTTTATTTTTTTTATTGTCCTGCAGAATCGATGTTTATTTATAAAATCGCGGGTAAATAATTGTTGCAAGTGTTGGTTTCCTGCATTTTCTTTTTGCTGAGGGTTTTATCCCCAAAGCTGGAGTGTTGGTCCCCTGTGATCAGTTAACTCCTGGATTAATACATTTGGTAAGGTTGCATTTTTTCTAAACAATTTCTCAATTTCTTTTGAGAACTCATTGTTCTGTGGGCCTTGTTTCTCTGATTCTAGGATTCCCCCTTTCCCTGTGCTCATATGGATTTCTCTGTTTCTGCTGTGCAGATTTGGCTGCCTGAGAGAGTCTAACAAAAGTCTTTTCATTTTTTTTGATCAGTGGATTCTGGTGTTTTAAATGGATTGTTCGTCTTGGTTTCAAGTACAAGGAAAAAAAAAGAGCCGTCGGGATTGGTGCAACTCATTTAGTTTTTGTTTTTCGGGAATCGAAACAAACGCGTTTTGGTTGAAAAATCACTCTCGAAAAGGAAAAAAAACTCTTGCGTGCTAATTCTTAGGTTTTGTAACTTGCTAAAAAAAAGACCTTAAAAAAATAATTATTTTTCCGTATTTTTTGCCCATGTAATTGGCCTCAAGTGTTATATAGTTTAATTTTTGCTCATTGGTAAGGCAGAGATGGAGAACCGAATCGGAAGTGAAACAAAAAGTTAATGCCTAATTGAGAGTTTTTTTTTGTAAAAGTAGTTTGGCAATCCAATGTTTTAGAAAAAGGCGAATATAAAAAAAAAAAACCGATAGAGTGAATCGTATCAAATGTTAAAGACTATATTGAAAAAAGTGATTTTTTGTGTATGCCGCGTATTTTGTTAAAAACTTGCAATTGGCTGGAGTTTGCTGGTTTGTTTTAATAACCCCTCACCCCTCGAAAGGCCTTTCAACGTGGGAGCTCCAACAAAAACCAAGTAAGTGCAATCTGTTATACTACCACTGAGCAAAGCCAAACAGATTTATTTTTTTTCGGAGAGTGAGAGAGATGCCGTTACCTCTCTCAGGTAATTTTTGTCAAATTAAATAATTTTTTTCTTTTAAATTAATTTAAAAATGTTTTAAATCTTCCCCCATAATTTTTAAATTGGAATTTTTGCAAGTTGGCAACTTTCAGATGATCTGTTTGTGTTTGTTCAGTTAAATATCCTGCATATACATATATATCTGATTCTGTGCTGGTGGATATGTCAATGCTAAAGTGTTAACATGCTATTGGAACCTCTGTTAACTATGTTGATTCGCTGTTAACAAGACTCTCAGAAAATGTTCTTGGGTCTGAAAAGCACTGCTTCGATTGAAATAGCTTTGATACATTTTTTTTTGGCAATATTTTTTATATGAATGTACGTTTTGTGCCTTTTGATCATTGACATATCTAGCCCAGTATGCTTATAAAATATTGTTTTTACATTTGATACCATTTTTATTGAAATTTGGCTGCATATTAGTCAAAACTTCGCGATTTAAAATTAGTTTTTCGTTTTATACAACCGAGTGGGTTGTGTTGATGTATGTGTGATTAGAGGAAAAAAATGAAGTAAGGGAAAAAAGGGGTCAATGCACTCACAGCTGTTTTACTTTAACAGAAGTACAAATGGAAATACACTCACACAGCTACATATCATTTTTTTCATAATGAGCCTTTTAAATGAAGTTTGTTTCACAGCCGATTTAGTTTTTTTTCTGCCGTGCTATGAATTCAAATAAACTCGCCTATTGATTCTTATTTGATATATTATATAAATATTTTTTTTCATGCCGTGTTTTTTTTTACCCTTCTTGTTAAGTTTTGAGATTTAATTTAAATGATTAGTTTTTTTAAGAGTTATGAAAATAATTTTAGTAAATTAAAGGATCAATTTAGATATACAAAAAAATTGGTTGCTAGCCTTGACTTTAATATTTCTTTTATTATATTTTTTTTTGTCTGTTTTTAAAGTATGATGTGATTCATCTCTATAGTGAGCGACCGGATTTGATAATGAACTTTTTCTTAATAAATTTAATGAATTTGTTAAATATGGAGTAAGCCCAAACCTTTGAGTTTGATTTGTAGGGTCGGTAAAGGAAGGTAGGGTAAATATTATGGGTTTACCAACCAAGAAGCGATTTCTTTGGATGCTTTTGGTAAACAGGAAGGGAGGGCATGCTGTGCAGCTTACACCTTAGCACAGCCGATCGAATGATGTCGGAAATAGATCCTCTGGTGTTGTGACCCCCTTATACTTTGTGTATTTGTCTATTCTATCTGACTTTCTTTTGTTTTGGTTTTGCTATCATTCGTGCACGCATTAACATTAAAGCTGGTAGTTGGTAAAATTAAACGATGAACATTGGCAAGATCCCCCCCATCCGACGAGCAATAAGGCCGGTGAAATATGCGTGCCATGCCGTTTTGTTTCATCTATAGACATTTATGTGGAGTTTTGCTCAGACTAGACCCTTGCACACTACAGGGTACGTATGAAAAAATGTCGTCAAAATTGACCAGTCAAATTCCCAAAATAATGACGAAAAATTCGAGAACTTCCTGAATTGTGTTACACCCAACTAGTCGGTATTAATCAAAAAACGATTTTCGGTCGATTTAAACGAAGTTCGAGGAAGAATTTTAAAAATATTATTTTTTGTGTGCGTAGTATTTTTTGGGAATTAATAAATGGTGATTTTTAAGAGCTAAAGAAAAGTTTTAAAAAAAACAAGTGCTAAGTTCAGCCGGGCATTTGTCGATTTCTATGCGCGGTATCTCTTTTAAGGCAAACAGAGAATATTGAATAAGAACTGTTATGCTATTGGAGTTATATCAAGTTATAGTCCAATTCGGATCATAAATGAATATTGAGCATTGTAGAAGACATTGTGTAATATTTCAGTTCATTCGGATAAGAATTGCGCCTTGTAGGGGCCCCAGAAGAAAAATTGGGAGATAGGAGAGGATAGGATAGGATATTTGAATGCTGAACATTATAGAAGTCATTGTGTAATATTTCAGTTCATTCGGATAAGAATTGCGCATTGTAGAGCTCAAGAAGCAAAATCGGGAAATAGGTTTATATGGGAGCTAAATCAAGCTATTTATCGATTCAGACCATATTACACACGTATGTTAAAAGATCATGAGAAAAGCCGTTGTACAAAATTTCTCAAGAAGTTAAGATACCAGAGCGGCTTATATGGCAGCTATATCAGATTACGATCCGATTTATATCATAATCAACACAGTTATTGAAAGTGGTACTAGAACAAGAAGAAGACACAAGAAGTCAAGACACAAGATCGGTTTATATGGCGGCTATATCAAAATATGGTCCGATTTAAACCATACTTAGCACAGTTGCTGGAAATCATACCAAAACACCACGTGCAAAATTTCAATCAAATCCGACGAGAATTGCGCCCTCTAGAGGCTCAAGAAATCAAGACCCAAGATCGGTTTATGTGGCAGCTATATCCAAACATGGACCGATTTGGCTAATAAAAAGTATTTGTGCGAAATTTTAAGTGGCTAGCTTTACTCCATTGCTGTTTGTGACCATTGGATCCGAAAATGGGTATCAATTCTTGCTCTACCCCCAATACCTTTCATTTAAGCTCCACATTGACATGGTCGGTAAATATGCCCGATTTAGGGGTGGTTCCCCAAACACTAAGCCCGGAAGATATATCAGCAACGTGCTCTATGCTCATATATCTATATATCATTTATTTGAACCCCATATTGCCATTGCCCTCAAAATTGGATATCAAATTCGTTTTCAAATCTCATTTAAACTCAGCAAATATGTCCGGTTTGGGGTATTGACCCTAAAAACTATGAATATTTAGTTCCACTCTCTTTAAGACCCAAATTGTCTTGGTGAGCAAATACGTCGTATTTGGGGGTTGTTATGGTAGTGGGACGTCCGCTAGGCAGTTGACCCCTAATGTTGATATCAGATACGTGGTCTACTCCCACATACCTTCCATAGTCGGCAAACATAACCGGCTTGGAGGGTGTTTTGTGGGATGGGCGGCCACTTAATGAGTTGGCCTTGAAAATATATATCGGATTCGTGTTCCACTTTAAAAACCCTCTTATTTAAGCCTCATATTGCAATAGTCAGCAAATACTTACTATTTGGGTGGTGTTGGGGGAGTGGGGTTGCCCCATAGACCCTTTTCCCGAATATTGATATCAAATACGTGCTTTACTCTCGAAGACCTTTCATTTGAGCCCCATATTGCTATGATCGTAAATTTGTCCACTTTGGGAGATGCTTTTTTGAGACGCGGCCCCCCAAACACTTGGTCCCATATTTGGATATCAGATTCGTATTCTACATTCAGATACCTTTTATTTGAGCCCCATATTCCCATGGTCACTAAATAAGTCTGGTTTGTGAGGTGTTTTGGGAAAGGGGTGAACCCCCAGAATCGTGATCCCACATTTGGATATCAGATTCGTATTCTACTCGCAAATACCTTTCATTTGAGTCCCATATTGCCATGATTGGTAGATATGTCCGATTTAGGGGTGTTTTGGGGGTTGGGTGGTGTTGTGGGGGTGGGGTGACCCCATAGACACTTTTCCCGAATATTGATATCAGATTTGTTATTTACTCCCAAAGACCTTTCATTTGAACCCCATGTGGCAATGGTCGTAAATGTGTCCCCTTTGGGCAGGTTTTTGGGGAGAGGCGGCCCCCAAACACTTGGTCTCATAGTTGGATGTCAGATTCTAATTCTACACTCAAATATCTTTTATTTAAGCCCCATATTGCCATGGTCAGTAAATAAGTCCTGTTTGAGGGGTGTTTTGGGGAAGGGGTCGACCCCCAGAAACGTGGTCCCACATTTGGATATAACATTCGTATTCTACTCGCAAAAACCTTTCATTTGAGTCCCATATTGCCATGGTCGGTAAATATGTCCGATTTAGTTGTGTTTTGGGGGTTGGCGTGGTCCCCCTTTGACTAGTTTTTATTTAAAATTATATAAAATCATACATTTAAGGTGATTCGATAAAAAACAAGTAAAAGCGTGCTAAGTTCGGCCGGGCCGAATCTTCCTCCACCATGGATCGCATTTAACGAGTTCTTCTCCCGAAGAGATTTAGGCAAAAAAGGATATAAGAAAAGATTTGCTCTGCTATTAGAGCGATATCAAGATATGGTCCGGTTTGGACCACAGTTAAATTACATGTTGGAGACCTGCGTAAAATGTCAGCCAATTCGAATAAGAATTGCGCCCTTTGGGGGCTCAAGAAGTATTGTAAAATACAGAGATCGATTTATATGGGAGTTGTATCGAGCTATAGACCGATTCAGATCATAATTAACACATATGTTGATGGCCATGAGAGGATGAGAGAGTACAAAATTTCAGGCAAATCGGATAATATTTGCGACCTCTAGCGGCTCAATAAGTCAAGATCCAAGATCGGTTTATATGGCAACTATATCAGGTTATGAACCGATTTGAACCTTATTTGACACAGTTGTTGAAAGTAAGAATTAAATACTTCAACCAAATCGGATAGGAATTGCGCCCTCTAGAAGCTAAAGAAGTCACGATCCCAGATCGGTTTATATGGCAGCTATATCAGGTTATGAACCGATTTGAAACTTATTTGACATAGTTGTTGGAAGTAAGAATAAAATACGTCATGCAAAATTTCAGCCAAATCGGATAGGACCAATATTTCGAGTAGTTACAAACAGAATGACGAATTTATTGTACCCCCGTCGTATGGTGGAGGGTATAAAAATATCGAATATCTATTGTATAACAAAAATACTTAAAGCAATAAACACCTTGTTTGAGAAGATTTTTATAAGTATACTCTGTTTAATCGGTCAAATATAGATCTACATTTTTTCTGTAATCCTTCATCCGAGCAGCTTCCTTGTATATAACGCTGTGGATTCTTGACCGACATGGGGTTGGGATTTCAATACCCTCAGCGGTAAGCAGGTGGTAGACCGTTGCTGCTCCGTGCAACGACAGCTTGCAACAAGTCGTTTTGCAATGCCAGGTGGTTTATACTTCCTTTTCTCGTCGATGTCGCACTGAATCCTCCCAAGGATTATCTATACTGTTGTCGAATGAATCCATGCTGTCAACTTGTTGTTTGTAGCAGTCTTCATCTTACTTGCATATCCATTCCCCTTTTACAATACCTTGGTCATTACTTCAATAAATCAAGGTTTTGTTTTTTTCCGCAGCGCCCGTTGTATTTAAGATGTTTTGTTAGCTTTGCATAAATGGCTTGATACGATATATGCGGAAAGTTAAATATTTAGCTTCGTAGGGACTTAAGCTCTATAGCAATTAGATCGGTCCTCCATCCGTTCTTTGGAAGTGAACTTAAGAAATGAAGTGTCCAATGACGAGGTTTTTCAGGGGCATGCTGCTCCGTTTACTTAATGGTCCATCAACAATTGGGCTAGGTTCGTTGTCCAGTTTTAATTGTTCTTCTCCGTGCTAAAAGAGCTCTATTTTTGAATGACATGATGCGTTTTTTATACCCTCCACCATAAGATGGGGGGTTTACTAATTTCGTCATTCTGATTGTAACTACTCGAAATATTCGTCTGAGACCCCATAAAGTATATATATTCTTGATCGTCGCGACCTTTTATTTCGATCTAGCCATGTCCGTCCGTCTGTCCGTCTGTCTGTCGAAAGCACGCTAACTTCCAAAGGAGTAAAGCTAGCCGCTTGAAATTTTGCACAAATACTTCTTATTAGTGTAGGTCGGTTGGTATTGTAAATGGGCCATATCGGTCCATGTTTTGATATAGCTGCTATATAAACCGATCTTGGGTCTTGACTTCTTGAGCGTCTAGGGTGCGCAATTCTTATCCGATTGGGATGAAATTTTGCACGACGTATTTTGTTATGATATCCAACAACTGTGCCAAGTATGGTTCAAATCGGTCCATAACCTGATATAGCTGCCATATAAACCGATCTTGGGTCTTGACTTCTTGAGCCTCTATAGAGCGCAATTCTTATCCGATTGTAATGAAATTTTGCACGACGTGTTTTGATACAATATCCAACAACTGTGGCAAGTATGGTTGAAATCGGTTTATAACCTTATATAGCTGTCAAATAAACCGATCTTGGGTCTTGACTTTTTGAGCCTCTAGAGGGCCCAATTCTTATCCAATTTGGATGAATTTTGGCACGTAGTATTTTGTTATGATATCCAACAACTGTGCCAAATATGGTTTAAATCGGTCCATAACCTGATATAGCTGTCATATAAACAGATCTGGGAACTTGACTTCTTGAGCTTCTAGAGGGCGCAATTCCTATCCGATTTGGCTGAAATTTCGCAAGACGTTTTTTATTGTTACTTTCAACAACTGTGTCAAATAAAGTACAAGTCGGTTCATAACCTGATATAGCTGCCATATAAACCTATCTTGGGTCTTGACTTCTTGAGCCTCTAGAGGTCACAATTATTATCCGATTTGCCAGAAATTTTGTACGACGGATTCTTTCATGACCATCAACATTCGTGTTTATTATGGTCTGAATCGGTCCATAGCCCGATACAGCTCCCATATAAATCGATCTCTCTATTTTACTTTTTGAGCTCACAAAGAGCGCAATTCTTATTCGAATTGGCTGACATTTTACACAGGTCTCCAGGTCTCGCTCTAATAGCAGAGCAAATCTTTTCGTATATCCTTTTTTTGCCTAAGAAGAGATGCCGGGAAAAGAACTCGACAAATGCGATCCCTGGTGGAGGGTATATAAGATTCGGCCCGGCCGAACTTAGCACGCTTTTACTTGTTTTTCAATAACTTGGATGGAAAATGCCTTGCCGTAATTCAGGTTTGTCTGACCTTGTTGAATGACACAAATTGATCAATGAACACCTTTTTATACTTCGTATTTTTCAATATTTTACTAATAAATATTAAAGAATGGATGCGTCTTATTTAACGGTAGTTATTTACCTGAGTTAGTACGAATGCGTTACAAATTGTTCAAAACTTCCAAATTAATGACAATGTGATATCTGTAACAAAAACATCCACAACTGGAAAACGCACATCAATATCAAATGCACTTTCCTTTTTCTTCTTACATTGAATGTTAACGGAGTGGCTACAATAAAAACCCCCCAAAGGGCAATTCAACATAAACTGATTGCAAATGAGGTACATTTACTTAATTGTTTACAAGAGCGAAGTATGTAAACCGAGTATTCATGACTCGATTTTCCTTTACAATTTATACAGGCAAAACGACTCGTTTGCCACAAAAATAAGTCATTCAAAGCATGTTGCCCAAATAAATGCCTAAATTGTGCTAAATAAAAACACACCGGAATAATATAAAAAAACAAAAATCCAATAAATAAAAAAAGTTGTAAAATAAACGAAATTTTACAAATAAAGCAAGAAAAAATAAATTTTAACATTAGTGCATTATAATATTTAAGTTAGAGTATGAACAAATGCATTTCAACTAGTGTGAATGGTTGAGATATTTTTCAATACGACATAAGCAAAACGAGTCAATATAGACATTGCATTACGATCAACTCATTTTGTTCATAGGTTACGTGGCTTTTCGCAAAATTTGTAAGACTTGAAACAAATTTCCGTTTTGGACTTGTATGATTTTTATACCCTCCACCATAGGATGAGGGTATACTAATTTCGTCATTCTGTTTGTAACTACCCAAAATATTCGTCTGAGATCCAATAAAGTATATATATTCTTGATCGTCACGACATTTTATATCGATCTAGCCATGTCCGTCAGTCCGTCAGTCCGTCCGTCCGTCAGTCTGTCGATAGCACGCTAACTTCCGAAGGAGTAAAGCTAGCCGCTTCACAATTCTTACACGATTGAAATTAAATTTTGCACGACGTGCTTTGTTATGATATCCAACATCTGTGCCAAGTATGGTTCAAATCGGTCCATGAACTGATATAACTGTCATATAAACTGGTCTTGGGTCTTAACTTTTTGATCCTCTAGAGGGCGCAATTCTTATCCGATTTGAATGAATTTTCGCACGACGTCTTCTGTTATGATATCCAACAACTGTGCCAAGATATAGCTGTCATATCAACAGATCTGGGGACTTGACTTCTTGAGCCTCTAGAGGGCACAATTCCTATCCGATTGGGCTGAAATTTTGCATCACGTATTTTATTCTTACTTTCAACAACTGGGTCAAATAAGGTTCAAAATCGGTTCATAACCTGATATAGCTGCCATATAAACCGATCTGGAATCTTGACTTCTTGAGCCTCTAAAGGTCGCAATTATTATCCGATTTGCCTGAAATTTTGTACGACGGATCCCCTCATCACCATCAACATACGTGATTATTATGGTCTGAATCGATCTATAGCCCGATACAACTCCCATATAAATCGTTATCTCTATTTTACTTCTTGAGCCCCCAGAGGGCGCATTTCTTATTCGAATTGACTGACAACATATAATTTAATTGTGGTCCAAACCGGACCATATCTTGATATCGCTCTAATAGGAGAGCAAACCTTTTCTTATTGCCTAAGAAGAGATGCCGGGAAAAGAACTCGACAAATGCGATCCATGGTAGAGGGTATATAAGATTCGGCCCGGCCGAGCTTAGCACGCTTTACTCGTTTAAATTTCAAAGTGGTTTTTGCGTGATCTTTTCAATGTTTTAATGGAATAAACGTTATTTTAGTTATTAATAGGCATGAATTCATTCATTCGTGCAACCGGAAATAATTTTAAAGAAAACTAGTAAAAGCGTGCCAAGTTCGGACGGGCCGAAACTTATATGCCCTTCACGATAGATCGCATTTGTCGATTTCTTTTCCCGGCGTCTCTTCTTATGCAAAAAAAGGATATAAGAAAAGATTTGCTCTGCTATTAGGGCGATATCAGGATATGGTCTGGTTTGGACCACATTTAAATTATATGTTAGAGACTTGTGTAAAATGTCACCCAATTCGAATAGGAATTGCGCCCTTTGGGGCTCAATAATTAAAATAGAGAGATCGTTTTATTTGGGAGCTGTATCAGGCTATACACCGATTCATACCATAATAAACTCGTATATTGATGGTCATAAGAGGATCCGTCGTTCAAAATTTCAGGCAAATCGGATAAGAATTGCGCACTCCTATGACATTCATGGTTTTGTTCTGCACTCTTAACGAATACATAAAAACGAATTCTGAGTTACATGTTGGAAAAACCCACCAAAAATTGCGATCAGCTTACCAAACTATCAAGAGAATAAAAACCTTCCAATTTTGTTAGGAAACTACGAAAAACGGCAACACTGGTCATGACGACAAATCTTGGACATAATTCTGGAACTTTTGAACGGGAAATGTGTACGCGAAAATTAATAGTCAATGTTTAGGTATTTTCCAATAAGGTTGGAAAATAGTTGATACAGAGGATGACCCAAGGGGCTTAAAAACTGGTTACCAAGAGCATTTCAAATTTTAAATTGCTTACCAAACAGTCATTAGTGGGCTTATCGGCTTGATTCTTCATTTAAAAGAGCTCGTAAATACCTAAAAAATATCTAGAATATCTCCAACAATTTATAAGTAATGGGGCTTATTTTATGTAAAATATCTTCGGTGTTTTTGAAATTATGGGATC
Organism: Stomoxys calcitrans; assembly: GCF_963082655.1. Taxonomy (NCBI): domain Eukaryota; kingdom Metazoa; phylum Arthropoda; class Insecta; order Diptera; family Muscidae; genus Stomoxys; species Stomoxys calcitrans. Next base: position 143,605,916 of record NC_081554.1, on the reverse strand, counting down.
ATTTGTGAACCAATTGACTTTTTTCACACCGTTGGAAAGGTAACAACATTTTTCAAGCACTAGAAAAATGTTAAGCAGATTGTCCATTCATACCCAGATTTATTCGCTTCATAACGTAAACCTTCCGAAAAAATCGAAAATTTGAATATTTTGTACAAAATGGCAAATCATTATTTCCTGTTTGTGTGTTCCTTATAGACTCTGAAACGGCTAATCCGATTTTTTTGAAATTTTCACAGAGGGTGCATAATGACCCCGTGTTGAAAATAGGGTACTACGTTTTTGATATCTGAAGGGGGGCGGACCCTTCCCCTTACCATAATTATCAGAAACGCCAGATCTCGGAGATGGGTGGTGCGATTTAAGCGAAATTTTCTGTGCTCTCATATAGTACCCAAAAAACAAAAATTTGGTATTCAAATTTCGGAAGGGGTACCTAGGGGGGCAGCCCCACCTTAAAATATACCAAACATATATTTAGACCAATCACGACAATATGGGACTCAAAAGAAAGGTATTTAGGATAAAAAAACGTATATGATATCCAATGTCGGACCAAGTGCTAGGGTGGTCCCACCCTAAGCCCCAAAACACCCATAAATCGGACATATTTACCGACTATGGCAATATGGGACTCAAATGAAAGGTATTTGCGAGTAGAATACGAATCTAATATCCAAATGTGGGACCACATTTCTGGGGGTCCACCCCTTTCCCAAAACACATGCCAAACAGGACTTATTTACTGACCATAGGAATATGGGGCTTAAATAAAAGGTATTTAAATGCAGAATACGAATCTGATATCCAAGTGTTTGGGGGCCGCCTCTCACCAAAAACATCCCCCAAAGGGGACAAATTTACGACCATATCAATATGGGGCTCAAATGATAGGTCTTTGGGAGTAAAGCACGAATTTGATATCAATATTCGTATTATTGCAATATGAGGCTCAAATAAGAAGGTTTTTTAAGTGGAACACGAATCCGATATATATTTTCAAGGCCAACTCACTGAGTGGCCGCCCATCCCCCAAAACACCCCCCAAGCTGGTCATGTTTGCCGACTATGTAAATATGGGGATCAAATTAAAGGTATGTGGGAGTAGACCACGTATCTGATATCAACATTAGGGGCCAACTGTCTAGCGGACGTCCCACCACCATAACAACGTACTTGCTCACCAAGACAATGTGGATCTTAAAGAGAGGGGACCTAGATATTCATAGTTTTTAGGTCCAATACCCCAAACCGGACCTATTTGCTGACTGTTGCAATAAGGGGTTTAATTGAGATTAGAAATCGAATTTGATATCCAATTTTGAGGCCAATGGCAATATGGGGTTCAAATAAATTATATATAGATATATGAGAATAGAGCACGTTGCTGATATATTTTTCGGGCTTAGTGTTTGGGAAACCACCCCAATCCCCAAAACACCCCTAATTCGGCGTGGAGGTTAAATAAAAGGTATTGGGCGATGGAACAAGAATTGATACCCACTTTCGGGTCCGATTTTCTGGGAACTACCCCTTTCCCAAAATACTCCACAAACAGCAATTGTTTAGTGACCATCGCAATATGGGGCTCAAATAAAGGTATTTGGGAGTAGAATATGAATTTGATATCCAAATGTAGAACCATGTATTTAGGGCATCACCCCCTCCCCAAAACACCCCCAAAGGTTAAAAATTTTTCAACCATACCAATATGTGGCTCAAATGAAAGGTATTTGAGATTAGAAAACGAATTTGATAACCTATTTTGGGGCCATGTGTTTGGGGAACGCCTCAACCTGTTAACTTCTCTTAAGCCAATGGCAATATGGGGTTTAAATAAATGGTATTTGAGAGAAGAGCACGATGCTGATATTTTTTCAGGGCCAAGTATCTCGGGGACCACCTCTCCCCCGAAAATACCACTAAATCAGACATCTTGAGAATATTTGGGTGAAATAAAGTATTTTAAGATTGGAGTACACCTTACATCCAAACTTAAATTCGTAGACCAATAAAGATCATATGGGATTCAGGTAATGGCACTTTTAATGTTAAACTGTTAGTCAAGCGATATACTATTTTCTTATCATGGTATTTCACTAAAAGATCTTTAATTGTCGAAAATAAATATTCCAAGGAAACCTTTGTCCCACATAAGGTAAAAGAAGGCGCAGCGGAGCGGGCCCAAGTCAGCTAGTAAAGTACAGCGGTCAAAAAAAGTATTCATCATTAGCAAAATTGATAATAAATTCACTTATTTTGGGTAATTGAAGAAAATTTAAAGTAAACAAATAATGCAGTTTTATGCAATAGTTTATTTTTCGTAATATGTTTTAAAATAAATTCAAAAAATAAATTTAATTAGCGCAAAAAATGCAATTTTATATAATAACACCAAAAACAGAACAAAAAAAGTATTCATCATTGATGTGCTATCATCAAAGTCAAATTCAAATATTATTTGGGAATCCCCCTTTTCTGTTTTATTTAGTAAAGGAGGCTTTGCCCTTGACAGCAAATATTTAATTTCATTGAAAATATAGTTTTTGTCAAAATGGGTCGTAAGCAAAACGAGGTTTCTGATGAGGTAAAAGTTTTGATAATAAAACACCACAGGAATGGTTTAACTCAAAAAACTATCAGTGAAATATTAAATAGACCACGATCTACTATACAATCCATCATCAGAAAGTGGACAGAAACGAAAACTGTTGACAATAAACCAAGATCTGGTCGACCAAAAGCACTTTCAGTTGGAGATGTGCGTTGGCTAGTGCGGCAAGTTCAGAAAACTCCGAAGACAAATGCGACCATTCTTCGTAAAAACACTATGGAATATTTAGGGAAGGAAGTTACTACACAAACAATTCGAAATACACTCAAAAGGCATAGTTACAGAGGAAGAACTGCACGTAAGAAGCCCTTTATAAATAAAATAAACCGAGTGAAAAGGCTAAACTTCGCAAAAATGTATGTAAAACAGCCCGAATCATTTTGGAAAACAGTCATTTTTGCAGACGAGAGCAAGTTTAATCTTTTTGGGTGCGATGGAAAGGTCATAGTGTACAGAAAACCAAATACAGAGCTTGAAGAACGAAACACAGTTGCTACTGTAAAACATGGTGGAGGTGGTTTAATGGTTTGGGGGTGTATGGCGGCTTCAGGAGCGGGAAATCTTGAAATTATTAATGGAGTAATGGATCATAAGTATTACATTGACATTTTAAAGAGGAATTTAAAAGATAGTGCTGTAAAACTTGGGCTTGGTAATAACTTTCAATATTATCAAGATAATGACCCCAAACATTCTGCTTTAAATACCAAGATGTGGATGCTGTATAACTGCCCCAAAGTCATTAAAACTCCTCCTCAAAGTCCCGACTTGAACCCAATTGAACATCTTTGGGAACATCTCGAACGCAAATTGAGAACGCTTAATTTTTCGAGCAAGAGTAAAAAGCAACAGGTGATAATGGAGGAATGGACTAATATAGACCAAAATATAACCGCTAAATTAGTCCAATCGATGTCAAACCGTTTGAAAGAAGTTATAAGACGCGGTGGTCGAATAACAAAGTATTAATTTTTTTAAATTATGTTATTTATTTTTTTGTTTTTTTGCAATGATGAATACTTTTTTTGTTTAATTTTTTGTGTTCGGCTGTAAAATGGCCCTTTTTGTTCCAATAAATACTATTTTTTTCTTTAAAAACAATGAAATTGTGTACATATATATCACACAAGCACTACTGCATCATTAGTTTAATATGTTTTTATTCCAATTGTCTTTTGTAGACTTATTAAAAAAAAACATTGAATGATGAATACTTTTTTTGACCGCTGTATATATATTCTTGATCGTCGTTAAAATCGAAGACGATCTGGTCATATTCGTCCCCTCTGCGTTGAAATCACACTACAGTCTATAAAATAGAGATATTGAGTTAAAAATCCATATATATCCTATTATATATTGATATAGCCCCCTGCTGTATCAAGAGTTTTAGGTCCATTATTATTATCCGATTTTGCTGAAATTTGGGACAGTAAGTTGTGTTTCCTGTGCCCTTTTACATCTTTTTTCAATTTGGATCAGATTTGGATATAGCTGTCATTTAGACCGATCTTTCTGTTTTAGGTTTTGGGGGCATAACAAGCGCATTTATTGTCCGATGTCGCCGAAAATTGGGACAGTGAGTTGTGTTAGGCCCTTCGACATCCTTCTTCAATTTGACTCGGATCGGTCCAGATTTGGATATAGTTGCCATATAGAACAATCTCTCGATTTAATGTTTTGGGCCCATAAAAGGCGTACTTATTGTCCGATGTTGCCGCTTCTAAAAAGACTAATATTTTGTTATACGCAATTGAACAACGACTTGTACTTATAAGTATTTGGTCCAAATCGGAACAAATTTCGATATAGCTGCTATGGGGCGTAAGGTATACATTTTTCACCCGATTTTTAAGAAAGGTGGTTCACATATATACCCGAGGTGGTGGGTATCCAAAGTTCGGCCCGGCCGGTCCTTTTACGTGTTTTATATTATTTTATTTTCAGGCAGCACGCTGGTCTGAATTTACAAACATTGTGCTATGACAACAGCACTTTTGCTTTAATAGCAGCAAAATTTTTTCTATGAGTGTAGGACGTAAATCAAATTATGGACCGATATGGATAGTACTTATAGCAATAACACAAAAATACAATATTTATGATTTCAGCCAAATCGTATTGATTTCCACCCTCTAGAGGCTTTAGAAGTCAGAACGGACTATTGTTTTGCATGGGAGCCATATCAGGTCGTGGATAGATTTCATCGAGTCTTGGCACGACTGTAAGTAGTCATAGCAAAACTTTACGTACACAATTTTAGCCAAATCAAGTAATAATTACGCACTCTAGAGGATCAGGAATTCAAATCAAGTTATCGGTTTATATGGCAGCTATATCAGGTCATGGATCGATTTGGACTATACCGGTACAATTGTTGGAAGTCATAACAAAACGCTATTTGCAAAATTTCAAACATGTCGGATAGTAATCCTCTAGAGGCTCAAGAATTCAAACTTACTGATGTGTTTATATTGCAGATAATCTATCAAATTATGAACTGATTTAGACCACAGTTGTTAGAAGTCGAAACTGCGACCTCTAGGGGGACAAGAAGTCAGCATTCGAGATCGGTTTATATGGCAACTATATCAAAACATGAGCTGAAATGGCAATCCCAACTGTCCTACACGTTATTTATGCAAAATTGTACCTAAAAAGTACCTAGCTTTATTACTTCGAAAAACGTCTCTTAATCTACCTAAAATGTCAAGACGGTTAAGAATATTTATATTTTGTTGGGTCTCAAATCAATATTTCGAGGTGTTACAATCGGAAGGACTAGATTAGTATACCCCTAAACTATGGTGGTGAGTTAGAAAGATTAAAATTGTCCAAAAAGCAAAGTATCATTATTAGATATAAGCAAGAACAAAGACCAGATTACGTCATTTAATCTTTAAAGGTCAAAACAGAATGAGCGCGTTGAGCGTCGCCTTGCAAAAATGCAACTCTGCACACAAATTCCACAAATGCAACGCGGAAACGTTAAACAATTTTCAACATTGACGCTTGAAACTGAGCGTCATTCGGTGTTGCCCCACTTGAAGTAGTGTGTTTGGTCGTCAAACTTAAAAATTGTTAAACTTTTGCGAGTTGCTTTCTTACATTTGTTTTCAGAGTTGCATTTTTCAACGCGAAGCTCCATAACGCGCTTTACTGTTTAGGCCCCAACACCTTTTAATACAGTCGTTAAAAAATACCTTACAGGTAATTTAGGAAATAACACGACACAGACACTAATTAAATTTGCACCATCACCGGCAACATATACTAAACATTAATCTGAAATTTAAACATATGCATCCACCATTAACAGTGATGAACAAATAATACACGAATAACTAACAAAAGATTTCAGTGGATTTCCTTGAAAATGTATGTGCCTTCAAGGTGTGTGTTTGTGTACATTTGAATGGCTTTATATCCTTACGAACTTTGCGAATATTATACTTGCCTCAATGATGCTTGGGTATTTGTGTAAAAGTTCATATTGTTTTGTGTTTTGTCATGGTTCAGTGAACTTTTATTACAAATGAATAACATTTAACTCATTTGGTGTTGTTGATTTAGCCAAGGCTTCAATGTCTGCTAGCTCCACTGGCTGCAAAAGGCCAGTTACACCACAAGGCAAACAACAGACAAATGAACAACATGAGATTTATTGTAGCACTTGTTGGGCGTATGAATTCATTATAAAGCTAAAACTCGTAAAACTTTTGCTATGTTGAGCAACAGCAAAAATATAAATAAATTCAAAAGCTTGAAGACTTACATCACTTTAACAGGATAAAATGAATGAGGAGATGGAAACATTCGAATCGGCCTTATAAGTTAAAGTTTTTATTAAAGAAGGAAGTCGAATTGAATGAAGTAAAACATTTAATTTGTTAACATCTTAACAGTTCTATTAACAATATTCAATTGAAAATTTGTAAAAAAAAAGTTTTAACAATTTTAAAGTAACAATCAATATAGTTAAACAAGAGGTAGCAGTGAACATAATTTATGGAAACAACAACTCAGTTTGGTACGCCAAACTGAAAGCAAACAACCTATGCAATTTTTATTTAAATCTGTAAAAATGGAAGTGTGGATGGAATCAACCCTAAACTTTCACTTATTTACCGCAAAAGGGTTTAATATTAGCACGGCATCTTCGAAAAATGACCGAAATGAAAATTGCATTGTTTCAAATTCAGTGAATTGGGCTTAATTTTTATACCCTCCAGAATAGGATGGGGGGTATACTTATTTCGTCATTCTGTTTGTAACTACTCGAAATATTCGTCTAAGACCCCATAAAGTATATATATTCTTGATCGTCGCGACATTTTAAATATGTCGATCTAGCCATGTTCGTCCGTCTGTCCGTCCATCCGTCCGTCTGTCTGTCGAAAGCAGGCTAACTTCTGAAGGAGTAAAGCTAGCCGCTTGAACAAATACTTCTTATTAGTGTAGGTCGGTTGGTATTGTAAATGGGCCAAATCGGTCCATGTTTTGATATAGCTGCCATATAAACCGATCTTGGGTCTTGACTTCTTGAGCCTTTAGAGTGTGCAATTCTCATCCGATTGGGATGAAAATTTGCGCGACGTGTTTTGTTATGATATCCAATAACTGTGCCAAGTATGGTTCAAATCGATCGAATTCATTGCGTTTAAGGTGCATATCACAAGCGTTGATTCGGTTTGTTAAATGAATTTCTTTCAATACATGTACAATGTAAACAAAATTTCGCGCACTTTTTTTCTAAAGCAAGCTAAAAGTAACAGCTGATAACTGACAGAAGAAAGAATGCAATTACAGAGTCAAAAGCCGTTGAAAAAATTTGTCAACGCCGACTTTATTACTACTATATTACCGGCAATTACTTTTTGGGCAACCCAATACTTAATTATTATACCCTCCACCATAAGATGGGGGGTATACTAATTTCGTCATTCTGTTTGTAACTACTCGAAATATTCGTCTGAGACCCCATAAAGTATATATATTCTTGATCGTCGCGAAATTTTGCACAAATACTTCTTATTAGTGTAGGACGGTTGGTATAGTAAATGGACCATATCGGTCCATGTTTTGATATAGCTGCCATATAAACCGATCTTGGGTCTCGACTTCTTGTGCCTCTAGAGTGCGCAATTCTTATCCGATTGGAATGAAATTTTGCACGACGTATTTTGTTATAATATCCAATAACTGTGCCAAGTATGGTTGAAATCGGTCCATAACCTGATATAGCTGTCATATAAACAGATCTGGGGATTTGACTTCTTGAGCCTCTAGAGGGCGCAATTTTTATCCGATTGAAATAGAATTTTGCGCGACGCGTTTTGTTATGATAGCCAATAACTGTGCCAAGTATAGTTTAAATCGGTCCATAACCTGATATAGCTGCCATATAAACCGATCTTGGGTCTTGACTTCTTGAGCCTCTAGAGGGCACAATTCTTATCCGATTTGAATGAAATTTTGCACGAAGTATTTCGTTATGATATCCAACAACTGTGCCAAGTATGGTTGAAATCGGTCCATAACCTGATATAGCTGTCATATAAACAGATCTGGGGATTTGACGTCTTGAGCTTCCAGAGAGCGCAATTCCTATCCGATTTGGCTGAAATTTTGCATAACGTATTTTATTTTTACTTTCAACAACTGTTTCAAATAAGGTTCAAATCAGTTCATAATCTGATATAGCTGCCATATAAACCGATCTGGGATCTTGACTTCTTGACCCCTAGAGGTCGCAATTATTATCCGATATGCCTGAAATTTTGTACGACGGATCCTCTCATGACCCGATGCAGATTCCATATAAATCGTTCTCTCTATTTTACTTCGTGAGCCCCAATGGGCGCAATTCTTATACGAATTGGCTAAAATTTTACACAGGTCTCCAACATATAATTTAATTGTGGTCCGAACCGGACCATATCTTGATATCGTTTTAATAGCAGAGCAACTCTTTTCTTATATCCTTTTTTACCTAAGAAGAGATACCGGGAAAGAACTCGACAAATGCGAACCATGGTGGAGGGTATACAAGATTCGGACCGGCCGAACTTAGCACGCTTTTACTTGTTATACCCACCACCGAAGGATGGGGGTATATTCATTTTGTCATTCCGTTTGCAACACATCGAAATATCCATTTCCGACCCTATAAAGTATATATATTCTTGATCAGCGTGAAAATCTAAGACGATCTAGACATGTTCGTCCGTCTGTCTGTTGAAATCACGCTACAGCCTTTAAAAATTGAGATATTGAGCTAAAATTTTGCACAGATTCTTTTTTTGTCCATAAGCAAATTAAGTTCGAAGATGGGCTATATCGGACTATATCTTGATATAGCCCCCATATAGACCGATCCTCCGATTTAGGGTCTTAGGCCCATAAAAGCCACATTTATTATCCGATTTTGCTGAAATTTGGGACAGTGAGTTTTGTTAGGCCTTTCGACTTCCTCTGTTAATTTGGCCCAGATCGGTTCAGATTTGGATATAGCTGCCATATAGACCGATCCTCAGATTTAGGGTCTAAGGCCCATAAAAGCCTCATTTATTATTCGATTTTGCTGAAATTTGGGACAGTGAGTTGTGTTAGACCTTTCGACTTCCTCTGTTAATTTGGCCCAGATCGGTTCAGATTTGGATATAGCTGCCATATAGACCGATCCTCCGATTTAGGGTCTAAGACCCATAAAAGCCTCATTTATTACTCGATTTTGCTGAAATTTGGGACAGTGAGTTGTGTTAGGCCCCTCAATATTCTTTGTCAATTTGGTTCAGATCGGTTCAGATTTGGATATAGCTGCCATATAGACCGATCCTCGAATTTAAGGTCATAGTCCCATAAAAGCCACATTTATTATCCGATTTTGCTGAAATTTGGGACAGTGAGTTGCGTTAGACCCTTCGACACCCTTCGTCAATTTGGCTCTGATCAGTTCAGATTTGGATATAGCTGCCATATAGACCGATCCTACGATTTTGGGTCTTAGGCCCATAAAAGCCACATTTATTATCCGATTTTGCTGAAATTTGGGACAGGGAGTTGTGTTAGGCCCTTTGACATTATTCGCCAATTTGGCCCAGATCGGTCTAGATTTGGATATAGCTGCCATATAGACCGATCCTCGAATTTAAGGTCATAGTCCCATAAAAGCCACATTTATTATCCGATTTTGCTGAAATTTGGGACAGTGAGTTGTGTTAGTCCCTTCGACACCCTTCGTCAATTTGGCTCTGATCAGTTCAGATTTGGATATAGCTGCCATATAGACCGATCCTCAGATTTAGGGTCTTAGGCCCATGAAAGCCACGTTTACTATCCGATTTTGCTGAAATTTGGGACAGTAAATTGTGTTAGGCCCTTTGATATCCCTCATCAATTTGGTGCAGATCGGACCAATTTTGGATATAGCTGCCATATAGACCGATCTCTCGATTTCAGGTTTTGGGCCCATAAAATGCTCATTTATTGTCGGATGTCGCCGAAATTTGGAACAGTGAGTTGCCTTCGGCCCTTCGACATCTTTCTTCTATGTGGCACAGATCGGTTAAGATTTGGATATAGCTGTCATATAGACCGATCTCTCTTTTTAAGGTTTTAGGCCCATAAAAGGTGCATTTATTATCCGATGTCGCCGAAATTCAGGTATACAATTTTCACCGGATTTTGATGAAAGGTGGTTTACGTATATTCCCGAGGTGGTGGGTATCCAAAGTTCGGCCCGGCCGAACTTAACGCCTTTTTACTTGTTTTTCTTTCATTTTATTTAATTGTTTTTATACCCACCGAAAGATGGGAGTATATTTATTTTGTCACTTCGTTTGCAACACATTGAAATACCCATTTCAGACCCTATAAAGTATTTATATTCTTGATCGGCTTAAAAATCGACGACAATCTAGCCATCTCTGTTTGTCTGTTGAAATCACGCTTCAGTCTTTAAAAATAGAGATATTGAGCTTAAACTTTGCACAGATTCTGTTTTTTTCCATAAGCAGGTTCAGTTCAAAGATGGGCTATATTGGACTATATCTTGATATAGGCCCCATATAGACCGATCCGACGATTTAGGGTCATGGGCAAATATAAGCCACATTTATTATCCGATTTTGCTGAAATTTGGGTTATGCCCTTCGACATCCCACTTCAATTTGGCTCAGATTATTTCAGATTTAGATATAGCTGCCATATAGAACGATCTCCGATTTAAGGTCTTCTGCCCATAAAAGGCTCATTTATTATCCGATTATGCCAAAATTTAGAACAGTGGGTTGTGCTACACCCTTTGACATCCCTTCTTCAAATTGGCTCATATCGGTCTAGATTTGGATATAGCTGCCATATAGACTGATATCTCTATTTAAGGTTTTGTGCCCATACAGGGCGCATTTATTATCCGATGTCGCCGAAATTTGGGACAGTGAGTTAATATAAGCCCCTTTACATACTTCTGCAATATGGCACAGATTAGTCCTGATTTGAATATAGCTGCTATAGACCGATCTCTCGATTTAAGGTTTTGTGCCCATAAAAGGTGCATTTATTGTCCGATGTCGCCGAAATTTAGGACAGTGAGTTGTATTATACCCTTCCACATCCTTCTTCAATTCGGCCCAGATCGGTCCAGATTTGAATATAGCTGCCATATAGACCGATCTCTCGTTTTAAGGTTTTGTTATACACAATTGAACAATCACATGTACGTATTAGTATTTGGTCCAAATCGGAACATATTTCCATATAGCTGCTATGGGACATAAGGTATGCATTTGCACCGGAATTTGACGAAAAGTGGTTTACATATGTGCCCGAGATGGTGGGTGTCCAAAGTTCGGCCCGGCCGAACTTAACGCCTTTATACTTGTTATACCCACCACCGAAGGCAACACATCGAAATATCCATTTCCGACCCTATAAATTATATATATTCTTGATCAGCGTAAAAATCTAAGACGATCTAGAAATTTCCGTCCGTCTATCTGTCTGTCTGTTGAAATCACGCTACAGTCTTTAAAAAAAGAGATATGGAGCTGAAATTTTGCACAGATTTTTTTTTTGTCCATAAGCAGGTTAAGTTCGAAGATGGGCTATATCGGACTATATCTTGATATAGCCCCCATATAGACCGATCCGCCATTTATTATCCGATTTTGCTGAAATTTGAGGCAGTGAGTTGTGTTAGGCCCTTCGACATCCTTTGTCAATTTGGCTCAGATCGGTCTAGATTTGGTTATAGCTGCCATATAGACCGATCCTCCGATTTAGGGTCTAAGGCCCATAAAAGCCACATTTATCATCCGATTTCGCTGAAATTTCGACTTCCTTCCTTCGTTAATTTCGACCAGATCGGTTCAGATTTGGATATAGCTGCCTTATAGACCGATCCTCCGGTTTAGGGTCTTAGGCCCACAAAAGCCACATTTATTATCCGATTTGGACGAAATTCGGGACAGTGAGTTGTGTTAGGCCCTTCGACATCTTTCTTCAATTTGGTCCAGATCGGTTCAGATTTGGATATAGCTGCCATATAGACCGATTTCTTTATTTATGGTTTTGGGCCCATAAAATGCTTATTTATTATTGTCCGATGTCGCCGAAATTTGGGAGAGTGAGATATGTTAAGCCCCTTGACATACTTCTGCAATATCGCACAGATCGGTCCAGATTTCGATATAGCTGCCATATAGACCGATATCTAGGTTTTAGGTTTTGGGGCCATAAAAGACGCATTTATTGTCCGATGTCGCTGAAATCTGAGACAGTGAGTTTGGTTAGGCTCTTCGACGTCCTTCTTCAATTTTGCCCAGATCGGTCCAGATTTGAATATAGCTGCTATATAAACCGATCTCTCGATTTATGGTTTTGGGCCCATAAAAGAGTCATTTATTGTCCGATTTCGCCGAAATTTGGGACATTTCGTGCAACATTTCGACATTTTCATGCAACTTGGGCCAAATCGGTCCAGATTTGGATATAGCTGCCATGTAGACCGATATCTTGATTTTAAGTCTTGGCCCCATAAACTGACTGAAATTGTACACAGTGACTTATGTTAGGTTTTTCGACATCCGTGTCGTATATAGTTCAGATCGGTTTATTTTTAGATATAGCTAGTGTACTTTTTAGTATTTGGTCCAAATCGGAACATATTTTGATATAACTGCTATGGGACATAAAGTATGAAATTTTCACCGAATTTTGATGAAAGGTGTTTTACATATATACCCGAGGTGGTGGGCATCCTACACCTTTTTACTTGTTCTATTTTACTTTGTTGCATGAACTTTTTAAATCGAAATGCGAACTTCATTTTGTGCATCTAGAGAATATATATTAACGCAGATGATTTCACAAAGAATTTACACTAATAAATATAGCCTGACGCCCACCTGCTTTGGCAAGTATTAGACTAAAAATGAAACCATGTATCTATACTTAACACTTAAATTTCTTTTCAACAGTTTTTCTCTAAATCAATAAAATATTGTTGATAAGGCGTAACGAAACTTCTATGAAAATTTATATGGCGGTTTCCTCTTTGCTGATTTTTACAATTGGGGACTTCTCCAAAGCCACTGAGAACTTAACAACATTTTATTCCATTTATTATGTTGAGTTCGGTTAAAAATGTAATACACAATGGTTCATCATATGTACCGAATAAAGAATAGTTTATTTCCATTTAGTTAACGTTGAACCATCACAAATTTCATATGAAGTAATTATTTTTTTGAGAAAAAAAAATTAATTGAAATCAAATTTGTATTTTTAGCTTGACAAAAGCTTAACAATTAATGGTCATTATTCAAAGTTCATATTTATGATTAAATGAAAATTGTACAAGTAAAATGACTAGATATATGCAAATAAAATAATTAATTTTTAAAAAAAGAGAATATTTTTTAAGAAATACTTCATTATTTCCCAATTTAAATGTTATAAATTAAGTGTTATCATTCGAAAAATTTTTATGAAATTGGTATCAAAACGCAAAAGAATTTTCCTTATACACGTAATTTTGTACAAAACATACTAAAATTGAGTTCAACTATCCAAACTTTTTTACATATATACCAAATATTGTATAAAGAATTGTGTATGCCAAACGGGACAAAAAAAAATTTAAGCGCCAAATCATGGTCAGTTTCTACCATTTGTTTCAATGTTCATTCATTCGGGATTCACTTTTTTTTTTTGAATGTACGCCCTGCTCCATCCTATGGTGGAGGGTATAAAAACAAACCACATACCGAAACCACTTGAGGTAGCGATTTTTCACAATAGACTTTTCAAATGCCATGTTAATGCGGCGAGTTGAGTACTTTCCACAATCAATCCACAACTACAGATATGTACATCTATTCAGATACTTCACCATATTAGTGTCCCGTGGAGTCATCAACAATTATTGTTTTGTAAGTACACCCAGTACTGAGCACGTAAATGCTTTAAAGCCTTGGATGCGCTTAAATCGCAAATGCGAATGTGTTTGCTTTTTTGGAGGTTGAACCTATATTTGCAATTCGCTTTTAGACCAATTGCCTACATTGGAACACAATATGTTCTTAGCGCATTCAAATCCATTTGTGTTGAGAATTTCAATTACCCCCACCTCTTTAGTCTGGATGGCTTTGTTTCTCATTTGCCAAAAGGACTTCCAACAAAGCGACATTTATATGTCATAGCTGTAACATTAGCATTTTCATTTAACGTGTTAACACTTTGCTCAACAGATCTCATGCTGTTCTCATGAATGGGTTACTTTCGTGTCAAGTGACACCTAGGGCTGGCTGGTGACAAGAAGAAACAAATATGAATGACTGGAAATATGACAATGTTGCCAGCTTTCTTTTTTCAATATTAGAATACATCGATTGTATTATTCTTACTTTTGTCTTTGAATACACCAAACAGAATGAGGATAGCTATATCTCAAACAATTTGTTAGCTATATCTGAATCTCATCCTATTTTAAAGAAGTCAAGTCGACGAGTCTTCTAAATTTCAACTAAATAGGACGAAATAAGCAAAAGTGTTTGGCGGGATCTGAATTGCATTTACCAAGTTTTATTTTTGTTGAAAATTTCAATTTATACGGAGGCTCTATCAAGTTTAGGAGCGATTCGGGTCATACTTGGCATGCATATTGTAAGTAATGTCGGCAATAAAAATAAAGACGAAATAGAAAACGGGTTTCGATGTCCACTAACACAGTAGTTGGAAATCACTTTGAACAACAGCCAAAAATAACTTCAAGGTCAATGAATTAAAAACATTGACAATTGAAGAGATGTTTTAGTTGTTGGCTTGTGGTGGTAATCGTAGATTTCACAGGCTGTAAGCTCTAAGCATATGAACCAAAAATTTCAAGCTATGAACTGTGGGTTCCAACCCTGACGAGAACATTTGTGAGGTACTAGTCGTGTAAAATCTTCTCCCTAATGAGCTGTCGCACTGCAGTACGACTTTCGGACACGACTATAAGAAGTGGGTCACTTATTATTAAGATTAAGTTTGCCCCTATTTTATAATGTAATGTTCATGGGCAAATTTGCTAAATACTAAATAATTTAATTATACTTACAAATAAAAGTTTGTTTCTTTTTCAATAGTTTTGTATTTCATTATTTATAAATTTCGAAGGGGTGGATTTTGGTTGAAATTACAACAACATATATGAACTTGAGAACGCTGCACACACTCTCATTTGTGTGTACACATGCACGTTAGCAGCTGATAAATTGATTGGTGCCATATAAATTTTTATATGTAAATGGCAACATTTTGTACTGTTGTGCTATTGGAGCTATATCAAGTTATAGTCCAATTCGGACCATAAATTAATGCAGAGCATTGTAGAATTCATTGTGTAATATTTCAGTTCATTCGGCTAAGAATTGCGCCTTGTAGGGGCTCAAGAAGCAAAATCGGATGATAGGTTTATATGGGAGCTGTATCAAGCTATTGATCGATTCAGACCATATAAGACACGTATGTTGCAAGTCATGAGAGAAGTCATTGTACAAAATTTCTGCCAAATCGGATAAGAATTGCGCCCTCTAGATACTCAAGAAGTCAAGGTCCCAGATCTATTTATATGACAGCAATATCAGGTTATATACCGATTTGCGCCATACTTAGCACAGTTATTGAAAATCATAACAAAACACGTCGTGCAAAATTTCAGTCAAATCGGATGAGAATTGCGCCCTCTAGAGGCTCAAGAAGTCAAGACCCAAGATCGGTTTATATGGCAGCTATATCAAAACATGGACCGATTTGGCCCATTTACAATACCAACCGACCTATGCTAATAAGATGCATTTGTGCAAAATTTCAAGCGGCTAGCTTTACTCCTTCGAAATTTAGCGTGCTTTCGACAGACAGACGGACGGACATGGCTATATCGGCTCAAAATGACATGACGATCAAGGATATATATAATTTATGGGGTCTGAGAAGCATATTTCGAGTAGTTACAAACAAAATGACGAAATTAGTATACCCCTATCCTATGGTGGAGAGTATAAAAATCAAATGTGGTATCCTTGTCAAACCACTGAAATAACGATTTAAGGACATTTTCCCCCCCAAAAAATATGTACGTAATACGCCTTAAGAGAAAAAAACGGAAAGACAAATTCAAATGTTTTGTCTAAAAAAAAAAAAATTAAAAGCATTTTTGGGAGTTCATGCTTTTTCTATATTTGGGGTAATTCTGTTAATTGAAATGGAGTTTAAAGATTTTTTAAAACTAATTTTTTTTGTTCATTGCCCCAAGAGGTTGATCCATTTGAGGAAGAACTGTTCCATTTGCCATTTTTGGCCTTATGCATTTTTTTAGAGTTTAAAGTTTGTGAAATAGTATACCGATCTATACAAAATCACTTTCTGATTAAGTTTAGCCATGTCGGTCTTGCTGTCTGTCCGTCCGTCTATTTGTCTGTCTGTCCATGGAGATTTGTGTACCAAGTACAGATCGCATTTTTTATACCCTCCACCATAAGATGGGGGGTATACTAATTTCGTCATTCTGTTTGTAACTACTCGAAATATTCGTCTGAGACCCCATAAAGTATATATATTCTTGATCGTCGTGACATTTTATGTCGATCTAGCCATGTCCGTCCGTCTGTCCGTCCGTCCGTCTGTCCGTCCGTCCGTCCGTCCGTCCGTCTGTCTGTCGAAAGCACGCTAACTTCCGAAGGAGTAAAGCTAGCCGCTTGAAATTTTGCACAAATACTTCTTATTAGTGTAGGTCGGTTGGTATTGTAAATGGGCCATATCGGTCCATGTTTTGATATAGCTGCCATATAAACCGATCTTGGGTCTTGAATTCTTGAGCCTGAAGAGTGCGCAATTCTTATCCGATTGGAACGAAATTTTGCACGACGTGTTTTGCTATGATATCCAACAACTGTGCCAAGTATGGTTCAAATCGGACCATAACCTGATATAGCTGCCATATAAACCGATCTTGGGTCTTGACTTCTTGAGCCTCTAGCGTGCGCAGTTCTTATCCGATCAGAATGAAATTTTGCACAACGTGTTTTGTTATGATATCCAACAACTGTGCCAAGTATGGTTGAAATCGGTTCATAACCTGATATAGCTGCCATATAAACCGATCTTGGGTCTTGACTTCTTGAGCCTCTAAAGTGCGCAATTCCTAACCGATTTGGCTGAAATTTTGCAAGACGTATTTTATTCTTACTTTCAACAACTGTGTCATATAAGGTTCAAATCGGTTCATAACCTGATATAGCTACCATATAAACCGATCTTGGGTCTTTATTTCTTGAGCCTCTAGAGGGCACAATTCTTATCCGATCAGAATGAAATTTTGCACAACGTGTTTTGTTATGATATCCAACAACTGTGCCAAGTATGGTTGAAATCGGTTCATAACCTGATATAGCTGCCATATAAACCGATCTTGGGTCTTGACTTCTTGAGCCTCTAGAGTGCGCAATTCCTAACCGATTTGGCTGAAATTTTGCAAGACGTATTTTATTCTTACTTTCAACAACTGTGTCATATAAGGTTCAAATCGGTTCATAACCTGATATAGCTACCATATAAACCGAACTTGGGTCTTTATTTCTTGAGCCTCTAGAGTGCGCAATTCTTATCCGATTGGAATGGAATTTCGCACGACGTGTTTTGTTATGATACCCAACAACTGTGCCAAGTATGGTTCAAATCGGTCCATAACCTGATATAGCTGCCATATAAACCGATCTTGGGTCTTGACTTCTTGAGCCTCTAGAGGGCACAATTCTTATCCGATTTGAATGAATTTTTGCACGAAGTATTTCGTTATGATATCCAACAACTGTGCCAAGTATGGTTCAAATCGGTTCATAAACTGATATAGCTGTCATGTAAACAGATCTGGGGATTTGATTTCTTGAGCTTCTTGAGGGCGCAATTCCTATCCGATTTGGCTGAAATTTTGCATGACGTATTTTATTTTTACTTTCAACAACTGGGTCAAATAAGGTTCAAATCGGTTCATAACCTGATATAGCTGCCATATAAACCGATCTGGGATCTTGACTTCTTGACCCCTAGAGGTCGCAATTATTATCCGATATGCCTGAAATTTTGTACGATGGATCCTCTCATGACCATCAACAAACGTGTTTATTATGGTCTGAATCGGTCTATAGCCCGATACAGATCCCATATAAATCGTTCTCTCTATTTTACTTCGCCCCAATGGGCGCAATTCTTAAACGAATTGGCTGAAATTTTACACAGGCCTCCAATAATAATTTAATTGTGGTCCGAACCGGACCATATCTTGATATCGTTTTAATAGCAGAGTAACTCTTTTCTTATATACTTTTTTGCCTAAGAAGAGATGCCGGGAAAAGAACTTGACAAATGCGATCCATGGTGGAGGGTATATAAGATTCGGCCCGGCCGAACTTAGCACGCTTTTACTTGTTATCCAATTTTTTTTTTTTTTTTGATATTGGACACAGGTGACTTCTTCAGCTTGAAGACGAGCACTTAAGAAATTGGAAGAAATCTGTTCTAATTTAGACATAGCTCCTATATACAATATTTACTCGATTACTACCAATATTGTAAAAATCGGTTCAGATTTGATTATATCTCCTATATGTGTATATCCCACGCTATAAAACACTTTTTAATTCTTAAAAGCCGGTACTATATTCGGTTTTCGCGTTGAAACTTCATATAAAAAAAAAAAACACAAAAATTTGCGAAATGTGTTCGTTTCGTCATAACTTGTTTTTTCATCTAGGTAAAATTTATATTTCGGGACGCCCATTGAGAGCACAACCACAGCCGCTGTTCAACAAGTCATTTTCTTATGCAAAATAAACGCGATCGTCAAACTTCTCATTGTAACTGGGTGTTTGTTGGTGTTAGTGATGTTGCTCACATGTACTCTGGTTGGAAAAAAATAAAGTATTTGTGGATGCATAAATAAGAAAGTATTTTTTAAATATAAATAAATATATGAAAGAAAATAAATATTTCTTTCACAACAAGCAACTCGATCAACTAGTACGAACAAAATAAGGTTTGTTGAAGAATATGTTGTGCTTTTGGTCTTCCAATTACAACAACAATATTTCGATAGAAGTGGAAGATGCTGACAAAAGCTTCTGGAAAGATGGGCTTATTTTACTTATAACAGTGGAAATAGTAGAAAATCTTACAAACAAATGCTGCATTTGTTTGTAAGAAGGCGTGGGTTTTGATTATAAATGCAACATCATACATGAATTTTAATACGACCCACACACTCACATATGTGTGTTCACATGAACGTAAGCAGCTGATAAATAGTTTGATGCCATATTAAGTTTTACTTGTAAATGGCAACATTTTGGCCAATGAAACCCCAAAAAATCAACCTTGTCAAACCACCGAAAGAACGATTTTCGAAAATTGTTCGTTTTTGTTATTTTCCTTCGCATGCATTAATAAAATTTAAACCAAACCAACCAAACCCAAATGTTAAGCAAAAGGTTAAATGTCCATTCGTTCGTTTCTTGATTCAAATGCATTTAGTGGTCGCGAAATCGATTTTTGGAGTAAAATAAAATTTGTGGTCTAGGCCGTAAATTTAGAGATGCTCAGTTATATGCATATTTTATAGCGATATCAAGAAATCCACTACAAACTTACTGCAGTAGAATTGGCCGAAAAATTCTCCATTCACTAACTTGATTCAATAAGGTTTGAACCGTTGAGTGGAGCGGACGCTTTGTTATTTCACTCCGCAAGAATTTACCTCGTATTAGGTCATTATTTTTGAAAGAAAACTTAAAGTCACTCAGGGATAGCTGAGATAGAGGTATCCATTAGGCGGTTGATGATCTGCGTCTGTTTCGAGTGAAGCGGCAGATTTAGAGGAGTAGGCTTAGATGGACTCTAAAGACCCAACAGCTGCCGTGGAGGTATCAAACCGTAGCATGTTGTCTGCTGCTGAAACCTCGACTGGTGGAGCGGCTGATGGTAACGATGCAGGCTGGTATCGGGGCCGATACAGATTTATTGCCTTCGGGGATCAACGCCCCATTGAAATGTATCATTGTGCGCTAAAAAAGATTAGTGAGATCTTGCCAGCTGCAGCACTAGATTTAGGCAAGAAGGAAAATATTCCTTCTCGACCAATGGCGTATGCTTGGATATCAAGGATTCCCTCAGATCCTCAATCGATATTTGGAAGACTAAGGGAATGTAATTCCAATCTTTCAACCACCGACTGGAAGATTGGTAGATTGGATGAGGTTGATAGTGGCCGAAGACATGCAGTATTCGTATTAAACTCCGGTTGTTTCGCAGACCACAACGATACTGAAGGGGTTGTATCCTACGGATTCAACAAGTTGAAACTGAAGATCTATAGAAGCGGTGGGGTTGGGGAATCAGGAAACGACTCAGCAGTTGTTGCTGAACACATGCCGGAGGAACTATCGACCACATCGCCAAAGTCTGGTCGCCAACACTTTGACAGGAGGGGATGGCATCAAAACGGGACCCGAAAAGACCTGTGTGGGTGGGTCACACAGTTGGACTGGGCTCAGATGTGCGCCAGCGGGGAAGCAAGGAACAAAAAAAGAACTTCGGCAGCAGCAGCTAGTGAAACATCTAAGGAGAAATCGTCCGCACCGCAAGTGTCCAGTGTCCTAAAGAAGAGTGGTTCCACAGCTTTCTCACCCGCTCCTGGATGCGTACGGAAGCTCATGATGACAAGTTACAACGAATCTTGTTAGGATGAACTCCTGGTGGAATCAGAAGACGAGGCAAACACAACAGTGGTGGAAGTTATAAATCCTGACTATGGTCCTATTTGTACAGATAAATCTCTACCATTGTATGGCCGCTTCGGTGACACTACAGGTCCTCCTGATGGCAGGGGGATTTGACGTGGTTCTTATCCAGGAACCATGGGTGTGGGGAGGAATGGTTTGTGGACTAAGAATTCCGGTATTTAAACTTCTCAAGGGTATGGGGAGTGAGAGACCCAGTGCCTCTATTCTTCCAAAGAGTAGTCTAAATTTCGTTTTCTTCCATCGCTAAGCACTGAAGATTTAGTAGTAGCCAGCCTTGAAATAAACAAGTCTCATTACTGGCTGGCTTCCCTATACATGGCACACAATTCAGAGATGCCCCCTCAAACTTTAAGTTGCTGGTTAATGCAGGTCACCAGATATGGTGAAGTTCGGATGTCAATGAAAGGGGTTAGCTGCTTATTAAATATATAATGCAATCTGGCGATTTGTAATAAATGGGATAAACCGATCTTTATTACCATGAGCAGCCAGGAGGTACTAGATATTACATTTGTATCGGAAGATATAAGTGGAAGAATATGCGACTGGGAAGTGTTGGATGACTACAGCTTCTCTGATCAACGTTATATTAGTTTCAGCCTTGGAAAAAATACTGCAGTAAACAGAAGAAAGGCGGATTAAGATAAATTTCAGCACAAATTCTGCACGTCTATCCTCTATAGACCAGAAAAGGAAGTGGAAACTACGGAGGATATAGACATAGTGGTCAAGCGGATCACGAAGGCCCTGAATGACTCGCTTGTGTCAGCATGCCCTAGTCCCAAGCCAAGAGGCAAACAGTGACCGCCTTGGTGGACCCCAGAGCTGGTTGTTCTTTTTTAAGGAAGAACTGCAGAAAACTCTTCAATAGAGCAAAAGCCACAAGAGCACCACACGATTGCGACATCTATAAGGCTGAGCTAAGAAAATATAAGGGGAGCTGAGAAAGGCTCAGAACAAATCGTGGGTAGAATCCTGCAGCTCCGTAGAGGATACATCTGAGGCCTCTTGGCTAAGGAAGATTCTGTCCTCGAGACCTATTACAGTGGGGTATATTCAGAAGTCAGAGAATGTATTTACAATGTCTAGTGAAGAAACACTAGAACTACTCCTTGATACACATTTCCCGGGAAATTCTCCAACGGACAATGTGGCGGATGTTATTGGTCTGAGCCGAAGAACTTTGGGTGATAAGAAGTTTCGACTACTTTAAGTTGCCAGGCCCTGATAATATTTTGAACTAAAAGCTTTATCTGATAGACTGGTTCCCTGGCTAAGGGAGATAAACTCTGCTTGTCATATGTCATATATACCTGCGGGATGGAGGGACACGAAGGTCATTTTCATTCCGAAAGCAGGAAAACCCTACCACAGGAAGGAGAAAGATTTTCGTCCTATTAGTCTATAGGTCTAATAAAATCTATTGATATAAATTTGGTCGAAATCGGATTAAACCAGCAAGGAAAAGCCAAAGTCGGGAGGAGCCGACTATATAATACCCTACACCTACCCTACAATTATAAATTTGGACAATATATAAATATATATGTATATGGGAACTATATCTAAATCTGAACCCACTTTCAAACAAATCGTTTGAAAATTGCTGTTACTACGGCCATATAAGTGCAAATCAGGCGATACATATATATTGGAGTTATACCCAAATCTGAACCGATTTTGATGAAATCTCGCACATATGTTAAGATCAGTAACAAAAAAAAATCCCTACCAATTTTTGTGCAGATGTTTGTCCTTACTACGGCTATTTAAGTGCAAATCGGCCAATACATATATATGGGAGCTATATCTAAATCTGAACCGATCTATATCAAAATCAATAGCGTTCGTCCTTGGACCAAAAAAGTGATATGTGAAAAATTTCGTGATGATTGGACAACAAATAAAAAGACCTGCACTTTGATTACAAGGCGGGACATGGTTAAATAGAATCAGAAAATGATTCTGAGTCTATCGGTATACTTACCAATGGGTCTAGCTCCTCTCCTTCTTAGCGTTGGAAACAAATGCACAAATCTATAATACCCTGTACCACAGTGGTGGTGTAGGGTATAAAAAGCTAGTTTTATGAGCCACGAACTTAAATCGATTGATCGGCCTATAAACAAATATGGATTATTGAAATAGACTATTTCAATGCGTATTAGGGTTTCAATACAATTGTTCCAAATAGTAAAAAAGTTCGGCCGGGACGAATCTTATATACCCTCCACCATGGATCGCATTTGTCGAGTTCTATGCGCGGTAACTCTTTTTAGGCAAATAAAGAATATTGAATAAGAACTGTTATGCTATTGAAGCTATATCAAGTTATACTCCTATTCGGAACATAAATGATGGCTGAACATTGTAGAAGTCATTGTGTAATATTTCAGTTCGTTCGGATAAGAATTGCGCCTTGTAGAGACTCAAGAAGCAAAATTGGGAGATAGGTTTATATGGGAGCTGAATCAAGCTATTGATCGATTCAGACCATATTAGACACGTATGTTGAAGGTCATTAGAGAAGATGTTGTACAAAATTTCTGCCAAGATATGTTCATATGGCAGTTTTGTACCCATTTGCGTCATACTTAGCACAGTTATTGGAAGTCATAACAGAACACCTCATCCAAAATTTCACCCACATCGGATGAGAATTGCGCGCTCTATTGGCTCGAGAAGTCAAGACCCAAGATCGGTTTATATGGCAGTTATATCAAAACATGAACGATTTGATCCTTACTTAGTTGTAGTTGGAAATGATACCAAAACACCACGTGCAAAATTTCAGTCAAATCGGACAAGAATTGCGCCCTCTAGAATCTCAAAAAGACAAACCAGGAGATTGGATTATATGGCAGCTATATCAGGTTATATACCGCTTAAGATCATGTTTGAAACAGTTTTTGGAAGTCATAACAAAATATTGGCTCTTTAGAAGCCCAAGAAGTCTAATCGGGAGACCGGTTTATATAGCGGCTATATCAGGATATGGACTGATTTAGATCATACTTGACACAGTTAATAGGAGTCATACCAGAACATTTCATGCAAAATTTCAACCAAATCGAATAATAATTGCGACATCTAGGAGCTCAAGAAGTCAAGACCCAAGATCGGTATATATGGCAGCTATATCAAAACATGAACTTGAAGCATGAAGTCAAGACCCAAGATGGATTTATATGGCAGCTATATTAAAACTATTTTGGCCCATTTACAATCTCAACCGAACTACACTAATAAAAGGTATTTGAGAAAAGTTTTAAGCGGCTAGCTTTACTCCATCGAAAGTTAGCGTGCTTCTGACAGACAGACGAACGGCCGGACGGACGGTCATGGCTAGATCGACTTAAAATGATATGACGATCAAGAATATATATACTTTGTGGGGTCTCAGACGCATATTTCGAGGTGTTACAAACAAAATGACGAAATTAGTATACCCACATCCTACGGTGGAGGGTATAACAATTAACAGGCAACCATAAAATGTAGCATGCAATTTTTTTATACCCTCCACCATAAGATGGGGGGTATACTAATTTCGTCATTCTGTTTGTAACTACTCGAAATATTCGTCTGAGACCCCATAAAGTATATATATTCTTGATCGTCGCGAAATTTTATGTCGATCTAGCCATGTCCGTCCGTCTGTCCGTCCGTCTGTCTGTCGAAAGCACGCTAACTTCCGAAGGAGTAAAGCTAGCCGCTTGAAATTTTGCACAAATACTTCTTATTAGTGTAGGTCGGTTGGTATTGTAAATCGACCATATCGGTCTATGTTTTGATATAGCTGCCATATAAACCGATCTTGGGTCTTGACTTCTTGAGCCTCTAGAGGGCGCAATTCTTATCCGATTGAAATAGAATTTCGCACGACGCGTTTTGTTATGATATCCAACAACTGTGCCAAGTATAGTTTAAATCGGTCCATAACCTGATGTAGCTGCCATATAAACCGATCTTGGGTCTTGACTTCTTGAGCCTCTAGAGGGCACAATTCTTATCCAATTTGAATGAATTTTTGCACGAAGTATTTCGTTATGATATCCAACAACTGTGCCAAGTATGGTTGAAATCGGCCCATAACCTGATATAGCTGTCATATAAACAGATCTGGGGATTTGACTTCTTGAGCTTCCAGAGGGCGCAATTCCTATCCGATTTGGCTGAAATTTTGCATAACGTATTTTATTTTTACTTTCAACAACTGTGTCAAATAAGGTTCAAATCAGTTCATAACCTGATATAGCTGCCATATAAACCGATCTGGGATCTTGACTTCTTGACCCCTAGAGGTCGCAATTATTATCCGATATGCCTGAAATTTTGTACGACGGATCCTCTCATGACCCGATACAGATCCTATATAAATCGTTCTCTCTATTTTACTTCGTGAGCCCCAATGGGCGCAATTCTTTTACGAATTGGCTGAAATTTTACACAGGTCTCCACATATAATTTAATTGTGGTCCGAACCGGACCATATCTTGATATCGTTTTAATAGCAGAGCAACTCTTTTCTTATATCCTTTTTTACCTAAGAAGAGATGCCGGGAAAAGAACTCGACAAATGCGAACCATGGTGGAGGGTATATAAGATTCGGCCCGGCCGAACTTAGCACGCTTTTATTTGTTTTAAATTCAAAACAGCAGATTGGGTTTAAATAGCAGTAAGAAATGTTTGGTAATACAGCAGCCCTATGACTGCTGAAACAGCTGTAATGTCTGCTTTCCCATTTTCAGCAGAGAAAAACTGCTGTTTTAGCAATCATTTTTGTATAACAAATTTGGTTGAGTATATAATTTAATTTTGCTCTTATTTATTGCTGGATATCAGATGAGCTAACCTCTTCGGTCGCCCAAAATTCCTCGTCTTTAGCTCATATCGCCTAACATAAATTCTCTTCAATATTGCAATTCTGCGTGTACACTCCTTGGAGCTAGCAGCACGCCCCTCCACTCCACAATTAACACATTTAACTGGACGAATTTCCTCTCGTCCTACATCAGCCGCATCAACCACAGCCTCAGTACCTTCGGGAGGAATGGTGCATTACCCCGGGCCATTTCACACATCTATACGGCATGCCGCAGTTGGATGAAACATGCCCGAACCGTTGGCAATTGAAGCACTGCGCCATTCCCTGAACTAAATCCTTCCGCTTGTACTCTACAATCCATTTCCCTATTCAGCCTATGCAAACGCTCAATGTTCGTAGACCGAGCACACCTAATTATTCACTTAGCGCCTGGCGCTAATGACCCCTCCAAAGAGTGCATGCGAATAGCAGTCAGGACTTCATGGCATTCTCCCCTAGGTAACGACCAGCGTCTGGAAAATGGGCAGAGGGATCCCGCTACTCAAGCCTGGAGAGGACCCGAATTTAGGGGGAATCGTACAGACCGATCTCCCTTCAGCAACGACGCTTGAGGCACTACCTTCTCGAGCCTCGCAGAAGAATTTCACAACAACTGCTTTGCATGCCATCACCGCACACATTTGCCGTGGTTTTAATCAGCCCAGGCCATATGATAGGACGGTCCTTGTGGCACTGACCTATGAAAGGCAATAATTATTAAGTCGCAAATTACCTGTGTGCTCGCCAGTCATTTGTGGAATTTAGAGAAAGGAAGTCGAAGCAGCGTAGAGTGAAAGAGGGAGTTCCACAAGGCAGAAAGATGTCTTCGGCTCTGTTTAACCTTTTCCTATTCTCCATTCCACATCCTCCAGACTGCATAGAGATCGTATCATATGCTGACAATTGTACGATTGGCTCAAGCCCTCCACCCATTGTTGATATATGCGATAGGTTGAACGTCTACCTCAACGAACTTGACTCATATTTCGCTGCAAGAAATCTGAAGAATCTGCCAACAAATCTTCAGCCACATTGTTCACTACTAATAGTAATGCCGAGCTGACTGTGATAGTCGATGGAGAAATGATTCCGACTATCAAGTGTTCCAAAATACTTAGCGCCACATTTGACAGCTCTCACACATTCTCCCCACATGTCACAGCAATTTGCGATAAGGTCAAAAGTAGAAACAAGGTCCTCAAGTCACTTGCCGGCAGCACTTGGCAGCACAAAGAAACCTTGTTGACCACTTACAAAGCAATTGGCGGATCTGTAGTAAGTTATGCAGAGCCTATGTGGTCTCGTCAGCTCTGTGACACGCAGTGGTATAATATTCAGATCTGTCAAAATGCCGCCCTCCGAACTGCGATGAGTTGTCTCCTCAATTCTCATGTGGACCACCTCCATCAGGAGACAATTCTACCATGCTGTCTAAGCAATACCTTTTGGGCTGTTATCGCAGAGATCATCCAAATCATCATCTTGTTAATATATATCCACCGCCCAGAAGCCTTAAGACCAAAACCTCTAGATCCAGCGGGTATAGACAACATTCATGATGACACGGTAGCAGAAGCGGTAAATAGCTGCCTGGTAAATGTAGTCCTTGGAGAACGACCACCTACTATTGTACCTGAAAAAATTGACGTCCCCCGGCAAACCAGAGTAGTTCCAGCAGATGCAGCAGCCTCAGCTCCTACAGAGCAAGCATTGATGCCGGCGTGAAAGATATATGTCCCGACTGTGACTGTTAACTGACCAGCCATATTCACTCGACTCAGACCCAGATCAATCTGGACGCACCCCATTTTAGTCGCAAAGTTCCTGAATCTTGACACTCAAGAGAATCAAACAGACGAAAGATAGAACAAACAAACTGCTACAACAACAACTCACTCCTAGAAGTATGTGTATGGAATATGTACTTCCATTCTGACAAAAAGCCTTTTGCCCTGTCGAAATTGACCCGCCCCTTCATTTGAAGAGAGATCACTACCCTTCTTTCCAATCTCAACCCAAACAAGTAAAAGCGTGCTAAGTTCGGCCGGGCCAAATTTGGGATGATCGAGAGACAGGTTTAAATGGGAGCTATATCAGGTTATAGACTGATTTGGAATACGGTCAAAACCGGTCCAATCAGCTATATCGGGTTATGGACCGATTTGAACCATTCTTGATACAGTTGTTGGAAGTCATAACAAAACACGTCATGAAATATTTCTGCCAAATCGAATAGAAATTGCTCCCTGTAGAGGTTCAAGAATTCAATTCCCCAGATCGGTTTATATGACAGCTATTTCAGGTTATGGACCGATTTGAACTACTCTTAGCACAGTTGTTGAAAGTTAAAACAAAATATGTCATACAAAACTTCAGCCAAATCGGATAATAATTGCGTCCTCTAGTGGCTCAAGAAGTCAAGACCCCAGATCGGGTTGTATGGCAGCTATATCGAAACGTTGACCGATATATCCCATTTACAATCCAAATCGACCTACACAAATAACAAGTATTTGTGCAAAATTTCAAGCGGCTAGCTCTACTCCTTCGAAAGTTAGGGTGCTTTCGACAGACAGACGGACGAACGGACAGACGGATGGACAGACGGACGGACGGACGAGGAGTTACAAACAGAATGACGAAATTAGTATACCCCCAACCTATGGTGGAGCGAAAGAAATTTAGAAAATTAGAAGACGAAGAGATTTCTACGTTATTGCAGCTGTAAATTTCTTTCTTTCTTTGCCCTCTTATTGATGTCAAATGACCTAGCGGCAATCGAAGTTGTAATATGAAACTTACTCTCATAGATAAAAGTCTGCTGATTAATATTATTTTAACACATTTCCTCACTTATGGTGGGTACTAAGTTCCTGTTTCACAGTGAAATATAATAATTTTTCGATTACTTCTTGTAGATAATTGATTTTGTAGCAAAAAGAATTTAAATAAAAGTGTTATGTTATCAGCAATATTTTTGTAGTTTTTCAAAAAAGTTATGGTGTTATATGACTCGTCGAATTTCATTAAAGATTTTCGTACTTAATACTAAGAAATCTTTATACGCAAAATCTTTTCATTGTAAATATTTTCATTGTAATAATTGCTCTGCTATTATTATATTATTACATGTTGGAGACCTATGTAAAATATCAGCCAATTCGAATAAGAATTGCGCCCTTTGGGGGCTCAAGAAGTGACATAGAGAGATCGATTTATATGGGAGCTATATCGGGCTATAGACCGATTCAGATCATAATAAACACGTATGTTGATGGTCATGAGAGGATCCGTAGTACATAATTTCAGGCAAATCGGATAATAATTGTGACCTCTAGAGGCTCAAGAAGTCAAGATCCCAGATCGGTTTACATGACAGCTATATCAGATTATGGACCGATTTGAACCATACTTGGCACATTTATTGGATATCATAACAAAACACGTCGTGCAAAATTTCATTCCAATCGGATAAGAATTGCGTACTCTAGAGGCTTAAGAAATCAAGACCCAAGATCGGTTTATATGGCAGCTATATCAAAACATCAAAACCGATATGGTCCATTTACAATACCAACCGACCTACACTAATAAAAAGTATTTGTGCAAAATTTCAAGTGGCTAGCTTTACTCCTTCGGAAGTTAGCGTGCTTTCGACAGACAGACGGACGGACGGACGGACGGACGGACGGACGGACGGACGGACGGACGGACGGACGGTCGGACGGACGGACGGACAGACGGACGGCCGGACGGACGGACAGACGGACGGACATTGCTAGATCGACAAAAAATGTCGCGACGATCAAGAATATATATACTTTATAGGGTCTCAGACAAATATTTAGAGTAGTTACAAACAGAATGACGAAATTAGTATACCCCCCATCTTATGGTGGAGGGTATAAAAACAAGTAAAAGCGAGCTAAGATCGGCCGGGCCAAATCTTACATACACTCCACCATGGATCGCATTTGCCGAGTTCTTCTCCCGGCATCTCTTCTTAGGCAAAAAAGGATATAAGAAAAGATTTGCTCTGCTATTATTATGTTATTACATGTTGGAGACCTATGTAAAATGTCAGCCAATTCGAATAAGAATTGCGCCCTTTGGGGGCTCAAGAAGTGAAATAGAGAGATCGATTTATATGGGAGCTATATCGGGCTATAGACCGATTCAGATCATAATAAACACGTATGTTGATGGTCATGAGAGGATCCGTAGTACATAATTTCAGGCAAATCGGATAATAATTGCGACCTCTAGAGGCTCAAGAAGTCAAGATCCCAGATCGGTTTACATGACAGCTATATCAGGTTATGGATCGATTTGAACCATACTTGGCACATTTATTGGATATCATAACAAAACACGTCGTGCAAAATTTCATTCCAATCGGATAAGAATTGCGCACTCTAGAGGCTCAAGAAGTCAAGTCCCAAGATCGGTTTATATGGCAGCTATATCAGGTTATGAACCGATTTGAACTATACTTGGAACAGTTGTAGGATATCATAACAAAACACGTCGTGCAAAATTTCATTCCAATCGGATAAGAAGTGCGCACTCTAGAGGCTCAAGAAGTCAAGACCCAAGTTCAGTTTATATGGCAGCTATATCAGGTTATGAACCGATATGGCCCATTTACAATACCAACCGACCTACACTAATAAGAAGTATTTGTGCAAAATTTTAAGCGGCTTTCTTTACTCCTTCGGAAGTTAGCGTGCTTTCGACAGACAAACGGACGGACGGACATGGCTAGATCGACATAAAATGTCGCGACGATCAAGAATATATATACTTTATGGGGTCTCAGACGAATATTTCGAGTAGTTACAAACAGAATGACGAAATTAGTATACCCCCCATCTTATGGTGGAGGGTATAAAAAGTTTTTGGCAGTTTTCGGGCCCGGCTTGCCCGCCTGGCTCCCATAAGTATGTTTGTTCGATTTTTAGAAATATTGCAATAAAGTACTCATTTGTTAACCGATTCTCTCGAAATTTGGCAGGAAGGACTTTCTTTTAACCCTTAATACTACTGGTGAATTTTTTATAAATCGTTCCAGAGTTAGATATAGCTGCCATGTATGTATTTCGCCCGATTTTCACTCCACTGCAAGCAAGCGCATTTTTTGACCACTCTTGCTAAAATTTTCACAACGCTTTCCTCGACGACTACCACAATATCTAGAAGTTTTGTTGAAATCGGTTCAGATTCAGATATAGCTCCCATATATAGATTCGACAGATTTTCGGTAATTTGCAATTATGTTGACATTTGTTAGCCGTAGTTTGAACCTATTTGCTCGAAATTTGATAAGGATTTTTTAACAAGCTATCTGAAAACATCCTCCGAGGTCCGTCAAAATTGGTTCAAAGTTAGAAAATGCTCCCACTTTGTACTTATAGGGCAAGTGTAGGGTATTATACAACATGCAACGCCCATCTTTGCCTTTCCCCTACTGCTTTTCATTTAACCACGTAATTCCAGAAGAATTATATGAGTGGTATATGCGTACATATATTTGTCTTTTCATAATATAGTTTAAACGTTGTAAATCAATAAATCAATCCCTTAAATAGCATCAGCATAAGATTCCCAAGAAATTCTTGGTGTTTGGTACTAGGGCGACCTTGCCAGTTTAAATATAGTTTTTACTTCTTATAATATTATTTTCAATAACTGCATAAATTTACTTAGAACTCTATATATTGGGTTGCCCAAAAAGTAATTGCGGATTTTTCATATAGTCGGCGTTGACAAATTTTTTCACAGCTTGTGACTCTGTAATTGCATTCTTTCTTCTGTCAGTTATCAGCGGTTAACTTTAGCTTGCTTTAGAAAACAAGTGTAAAAAAGTATATTTGATTAAATTTCATTCTAAGTTTTATTAAAAATGCATTTACTTTCTTTTAAAAAATCCGCAATTACTTTTTGGGCAACCCAATACATACCAACAAATTTTTTTTAAGTGCGAAAATCTGTTCAAATCTTCTACATTTCTCAAATAACTAGGGGACGATTAATTACGCCTTAAGTTAAAACTTAAACAATTAAAATTGTACTGAAGACTAACCATTTATGTGTCTAATTAAAAATTAATTAATTGACACCTTTAAGTGTAGTCGACTTATAAAGAGACAATTAAATGTTGTGCAATTAATTGTAGGTGACATACATAATCACAGTCGCAGCGGCTTCCAGGTTTAGGAAATTCTAATGGAATGCAAGTTTATATCAGAATGCAGTTTCAGTTGAGTTTACATAAATGCCCCCAATCTATAATTTGTCATAACATAATACAACAGCAAATCTAGGGGATGTGAAATTTCAAGTAAATATGAAAGAACAAAAATTTTTTCCCTTCTGAGCTTACAAATTTTGTAGACAATAATCTGTATAACTTCCATCGTAAATTCAAAAGAGCGAAATATAAAATGGATATTTTAATACACTCTACAATAGAAAGGGGGTAAAATAATTTTGTCATTCCGTTGATAACACCTCAAAATATTTATCTAAGGCCCCATAAAATGAATATATTATTGATCGTCATGACATTTTAAGTCGATCTAGTCATGTTCATCCGTCTGTGGAAAGCACGTTAACTTTCGAAGGAGTTTAGTTATGTGACAGAAATTTTGCATAATTACTTCCTATAATTGTAATTCATTCGGTTGAGATTGTAAGTGGGTCAGATCATTCCAACATTGGATTTAGCTCTCATATAAGCCGGTCTCCAGATAATACTACTTTAGCTTCTAGAGGGCGCAATTCCCATCGAAAATGCAAATTTGCTGGTACACATTCCATTAAGGAACAGGGGAAATTTCTCAGATATTAATGAGTGCTGTGGGATTCAAGTTTAAGCTCAATGATAAGGGGCCTCCTGTTTATAGCCGACTATGAACAGAGTACTGCACCTTTTTGAGGAGAATATTTTTCATGTCATAGTACCTTAAAAATGCCGCCTACACAGAAAAAATATTGACTTGATTGAAATTTAACTAATTAATCGTGGTATTGACTTATTAAAATATTTTTAGCAAAGTAAGTAAATGCTTTTATAATTGTTGGCATTGAAATTCCATTTGTCACTGAATCATGACATATGATATATTAAAAGGATAGTGATTAAAAAATTTTTAATTGCACGATATAAAAATAAATTTACGAGAAAAAAAAGAAAACAAGTAAAAAGGCGTTAAGTTCGGCCGGGCTGAACTTTGGATACCCACCACCTCGGGTATAAATGTAAACCACCTTTCGTCAAAATCCAGTGAAAAATTCATACCCATAGCAGCTATATAGACATATAATCCGATTTAGACTAAATGCTTATAAGTACAAATCATTGTTCAACCGAGAGATCGGTCTATATGGCAGCTATATCCAAATCTGGACCGATCTGAGACCAACTGAAGACAAATATCGAAGGGCCCAACACAACTCACTGTCCCAAATGCGCTTTTTATGGGCCCAAAACCTTAAAGCGAGAGATCGCTCTATATGGCAGCTATATCCAAATCTAGACCGATCTAAACCAAACTGACGCAGGATGTCGAAGGGCTCAATGCAACTCACTGTCTAAAATTTCAGCAAAATCGGATAATAAATGTGGCTTTTATGGGTCTAAGACCATAAATCGGAGGATCGGTCTATAAGACAGCTATATCCAAATCGGGACCGATATGGGCCAAATTGACGAAGGATGTCGAAGGGCTCACCGCAACTCATTGTCCCAAATTTCAGCAAAATCGGATAATAAATGTGGCTTTTATGGGCCTAAGACCCTAAATCGGAGGATCGGTCTATATGGCAGCTATATCCAAATCTGGACCTATCGGGGCCAAATTGACGAAGGCTCTCTAAGGGCCGAACGCAACTCACTGTCCAAAATTTTATCAAAATCGGATAATAAATGTGGCTTTTATGGGCCTAAGACCCTAAATCGGCGGATCGGTCTATACGGGGGCTATATCAAGATATAGTCCCATATAGCTTATCTTCGAACTTAACCTGCAAAAAAACACTCTGTGCAAAATTTCAGCTCAATATCTCTATTTTGGAAGCCTGTAGCGTGATTTCAACAGACAGACGGACGGACATGTCTAGATCGTCTTAGATTTTTACGCTGATCAAGAATATATATATACTTTATAGGGTCGGAAATGGATATTTCGATGTGTTGCAAACGGAATGACAAAATGAATATACCCCCATCCTTCGGTGGTGGGTATAATAAAACTAGTAACTTACTTACTTTAGTTGGCTATGACAAAACATTCGTTCCAATAGCCGAACGTAGAACAGCGTTCCAAGCGCCTCGGCCTTCTGCTCTCATTCTAAAATCTCTGACACCGAGTTTCAAGGTAACTCCCACCACTTGATATTTCCATCGGGCTTTTGGTCTTCCTGGTTTGTGTGTACCACCGTGTTTGCTTTCAAAAGGCTTCTTTGTTGGAGCTTCTTCATTCATTCTGACAACATGACCTAGCCAACGCAGCCGTTGTATTTTGATACGTGTAACTATGCTAACGTCGTCATGCAGCTCGTGGTTCATACATCGCCTATATTCTCTATTAACGCAAACTGGTCCATATAGTTTACGAAGAATCTTTCACTCAAATGCTCCAAGCACTGCCTCATCTGCTTTCAAAAGTACAAGTAACAATACGGGTAGTATCAGAGGGTTGTATGGTGTAATCTTCGTCTGTCGAGAGGTGGTCTTGTTTCTAAGCCGCTTACTTAATCCAAGGTGTCATCGGTTTGCCAGTATTATTCTTTGCTTTAACTCAAAACTGGTATCATCCGATTCGGTTACGGCGGTGCCGAGGTAAATAAAGTTGCTGACTATCTCAAAGTGTGGATCCCAACTTTCGCCATATTCTTTATTTGCTCGGTTGTACAAGGCATTAGAAAACCAAGGAGTTGAAACCATCCATTTCGTCTTATCTCCATTTACTGCCATACCCATTTTCACTGACTCTCTTTCGATTGTTTCAAAGGCTGCAGTTACTACTGTGTGACCGCCATATGATGTCGATGTCGTCGGCGTTGTCGAGTAGCATGTGGTCTCTTGTGAATAGTGTGTAAATCTATTCACATCAGCATTTCGTGTAATCTCTCCAGCAGGTATTATAGAGATCACACGATAGGCTGTGTCCTTGTCTGAAACCTCGTTTGGTAATAAATGGTTCCGAGAGATTCTTCCCTATTCTTACTGAGGAATGCGTATCAGCAAGTGTCCTCCTGCAGTCTTATTAATTTTGCAGGGATACCAAACTAAGACATTGCTTGAAATTCCCTAGAATGTAAAGGGGTATCGAAAGCGGTGGTAGGTGTTGATTTGCCCTCCTCGGGTCTTTTCCAGGATTTGGCTCAGTTAAAATATCTGGTCTAGAGTGGATTTACCAGGTCTAAAGCCGCATTCATAGGGCCCAATTATCTCATTGACTTTTGGTTTTAATCTTTCACACAGTACGCTCGAAAGTATCTTGTATGTGATGGGGAGGAGACTTATTCCTCTGCAGATTGCGTAGATAAGCTATTATACACGCCTTATCAGCGTGTCGCCTCCGGTCTTAAATAGTTCAGCAGGTAACCCGTCGGCTCCTGCTGCCTGGTGGCTCTTCAGCCAGGTCACTGCTACTTGGACCTCATTCTGACTAGGAGGTAAACTTTCTGTACAATTATCATTGTTTTATTCTGCGGTATCGTCTTCGCCGCCAACATCGGACATTAGCAGTTGGGTAAAATGTTCTTTCCTATCTGTGTCAGTTACCAGATTTCCTTCTTTATCTCTGCAGGAGGATGTGCCTGCACCAAAGTCATAGAAAGTTTGGCGTTAAGTTCTTTGGTAGAATTTCCGGACTTCATTCTGAATTTTGTACATCTCAATTCGTTCACACTCACGTCTTTCCATTTCCTTTTTCTTTCTTTCTTTCCGCATTCTTGGCTTCAGAAGCATTTCGACACTCTTGTTTCCTGGTTTGCTGGGGGAGGCTTCCGGTACCCAAGTACGGATTTCGTGCCATTTTCCATGAAGTGGGCAATGGTCAGTGAAAATGGGTCTGGCAGTAAATGGAGATAAAACGAAATAGATGGCTTCAACAACCAAAACACCTTGTACAGCCGAGCAGATAAAGAAAATGGAGAATGTTGGGAACCACAACTTTGTAATAGTCTGTAACTTTATCTACCTCGGCACCTCCGTAAGCGAATCGAACGACTCCAGTTTTGAGATAAAGCGAATAATAATACTGGCAAACGGATGCTGCTTTGGACTAAGTAAGCAGTTTAGAAACAAGGCCCCCTCTCGACAGACGAAGACTACACTATACAAGTATTTGAGAGAAAGATTCTTCGTAAAATATATGGACCAGTTTGCGTTAATGGAGAATATAGGCGACGTATGAACCACGAGCTGTATGTCGACGATAGCATAGTTACACGCATCAAAATTCAACGGCTGCGTTGGCTAGCTAGGACATATTGTCAGAATTGATAAAGAAGCTCCTGCAAAGAAGTCTTTTGAAGGCAAACACGGTGGTACACGCAAACCGGAAAGGCCATAAGCCCATTGGAAAGATCAAGTCGTGGGAGACTCCTCGAAACGCTATTTTTCTTTCGGCTAATGGAACAAATATTCTGTCGTAGCCAATTAAAGTAATAAAGGCAATGGTTTGCCATTACGCCATTATATAATCGGAACAGGGGGGCTTTCGTCAAGTAAAGGGTGATTTTTTTGAGGTTAAGATTTTCATGCATTAGTATTTGACAGATCACGTGGGATTTCAGACATGGTGTCAAAGAGAAAGATGCTCAGTATGCTTTGACATTTCATCATGAATAGACTTACTAACGAGCAACGCTTGCAAATCATTGAATTTTATTACCAAAATCAGTGTTCAGTTCGAAATGTGTTCATTCACCGTAACGTTGCGTCCAACAGCATCTTTGAAAAAATACGGTCCAATGATTCCACCAGCGTACAAACCACACCAAACAGTGCATTTTTCGGGATGCATGGGCAGTTCTTGAACGGCTTCTGGTTGCTCTTCACTCCAAATGCGGCAATTTTGCTTATTTACGTAGCCATTCAACCAGAAATGAGCCTCATCGCTGAACAAAATTTGTCAAAATTTGAACACATTTCGAACCGAACACTGATTTTGGTAACAAAATTCAATGATTTGCAAGCGTTGCTCGTTTGTAAGTCTATTCATGATGAAATGTCAAAGCATACTGAGCATCTTTCTCTTTGACACCATGTCTGAAATCCCACGTGATCTGTCAAATACTAATACATGAAAATCCTAACCTCAAAAAAATCACCCTTTATATAAAAATCAAATTGTGTTTGTTTGTAGGTTTGTTTGTTTGTTCGCTTGTATGTTTGTTTATTTGTTTGTGTGTTCTTATCGACTCAGAAACGGATGAACCGATATTCTTGAAATTTTCACAGATCGTGCATAATGATCCCGTGGTGGAAATAGGGCAGTACATTTTTTCATAGCTGAAGGGGAAGCGGATCCTCCCCCTTACCCCAATTTTCAGAAACGCCAGATCTCCGAAATGGGGGTGCGATTTAAGCGAAATTTTTTGTGCTCTCTTATAGTACCCTAAAAATAAAAATTTGGTATCCAAATTTCGGATGGGGTTCTTAGGGGGCCACCCCACCCCCAAAACTTACTAAATATATATATATATATACAAATCACGACAATATTGGACTCAAATGAAAGGTACCTAAGATTAGAAAACGTATCTGTGTTTGGGGGACCACCCCAGCCCCCAAAACACCCCTAAATCGGACATATTAACCGACCACGGCAATATGGGACTCAAATGAAAGGTATTTGCGAGTAAAATACGAATCTGGTATCCAAATGTGGGACCAAGTTTCTGGGGGTACACACCTTCCCCAAAACACCCCCAAACACTCCCCATTTTGACCATGGCAAAATGGGGCTTAAATAAAAGGTATTTGAGTGTAGATACGAATCTGATGACCAGATGTGGGATCAAGCGTTTGGAGGCCGCCCATCGCAGACAACTTCCCCCAAAGTGGACAGATTTACGACCATAGCAATATGGGGCTCAAATGAATGACACGAATCTGTATCAATATTCCGGAAAAGTGTCTATGCCTCCCCACCCCCATAACACCACCCAAATAAGAAGTATTTGCTGATATTGCAACATGACGCTCAAATAAAACGTATTTTAGAGTAGAACACGAATCTGATATATATTTTCAAAGCCAAGTCACTGGAGGCCACCGTTGCGCAGAGGTTAGCATGTCCGCCTATGACGCTGAACGCCTGGGTTCGAATACTGGCGAGTCCATCAAAAAAAATTTTCAAAGGTGGTTTTCCCCTCCTAATGCTGGCAACATTTGTGAGGTACTATGCCATGTAAAACTTCTCTGCAAAGAGGTGTCGCACTGCGGCACGCCGTGCGGACTCGGCTATAAAAGGGAGGCCCCTCATCATCATGAGCTTAAACTTGAATCGGACTGCACTCATTGATATGTGACAAGTTTGCCCCTGTTCCTTAGTGGAATGTTCATGGGCAAAATTTGCATTTTTGCCAAGTCACTGAGTGGCCGCTCCGTTCCCCAAACCGGACATGTTTGCCGACTATGGAAAAATGGAGCTCAAATTAAGGGTATTAGGGAGTAGACCATGAATCTGACATCAACATTCGGGACCAACTGTCTAGGGGACGTCCCACCACCATAACAACCCCCAAGTAGGATGTATTTGCTCACCAAGACAATTTGGGTCTTCAAGACAGTGGAGCTCGATATACATAGTTTTTAGGGCCCATACCCAAACCGGACATATTTGCTGGCTTTTGCAATAAGGGATTTAAATGATTGGCATTTGAGATTAGAAAACGAATTTGATATCCAATTTTGACGCCAATGGG